>NC_081756.1:2626977-2926977 GCF_963082965.1 Carassius carassius
GAGGTTACTAGGTCCTGGAGGGCACCTTTTTCTGCCCTAAACAGATCCCCCAGTTCGAGCACACTATTGAGATGCAGCTTTGCCCGCAAAGCACTGCCACCTGGCGGGGTAATCCGCACCTCCCGTCCAGGGCCTGTAAGTTCTCGTCCGCCCTGACGGCCAATGCTTATGGAGTTGCTTGACAGGCCAGCTCCACCCTGCATGCCATGGCCCTCCTGCAGGTCTGCCAGGCCAAGGTACTAAAGCAGCTGCATGAGGGTAGTTCTGACCCAGGTGTGATTCAGGAGCTGCGCACAGAGACAGAACAACAACACCCAGACTCTGTTTTAATCATTCTTGGGGACTTTAATAAAGCCAATCTCTCCCGTGAACTGCCAAGATACAGACAGCATGTTACTTGTCCCACAAGAGACAGTAATATATTGGATCACTGTTACACAACAATAAAGGATGCATTTCACTCTGTTCCACGAGCAGCTTTGGGACGTTCTGATCACCTTCTGGTTCATCTTATACCGACCTACAGGCAGAAACTAAAATCAGCTAAACCTGTATTAAGGACTGTAAAAAGATGGACTAATGAAGCAGAGCAGGATTTACAATCTTGTTTTGATCTCACTGATTGGAGTGTTTTTGAAGCTGCTGCCACCGATCTGGATGAACTCACAGAGACCGTAACATCATATATCAGTTTCTGTGAGGATATGTGTATTCCTACCAAGACTCAACTATATTACAACAATGACAAACCGTGGTTCACTGCAAAACTCAGACAGGTCCGTCAGGCCAAAGAAGATGCTTACGTGAAGGGGGACAATGTCGTGTATAAACAGGCTAAATACACACTGGAAAAGGAGATCAAAGTGGCAAAAAGGAATTATTCTGGAAAAATAAGGACTCAGCTCACTTCGAACGACTCCGCATCAGTGTGGAAAAGCCTTAAGAAGATCACCAATTACAAGACACCACCCCCCAGCACTGTGGAGAATCAACAACTGGCGGACGATCTGAACGAGTTTTACTGCAGGTTTGAAAGAACACCCATCACCTGCCCTGAACACCTCCCCACACAACCATTCACACCATTCACAACTCCTGCAACCAACCCTGAATGCCTCTCCAAACAACCGTTCACACCATTCACAGCTCCTCCAACCCATCCTGATCACCTCTCCAATCAACCACTCTCACCATTCACAACTCCTGCAACCAACCCTGAATGCCTCTCCAAACAACTGTTCACACCACTCACAACTCCTGCAACCCACCCTGAACACCTCTCCAATCAAGCGCTCTCACCATTCACACCTCCTGCATCCCCCCTCTCCCCCACACCTGCAATACAGATCAGCGAGGATGCGGTGCGCCAGGTCTTCCGGAAGCAGAAAAGGAAAAAAGCACCAGGCCCAGATTGCATTACACCAGCCTGTCTGAAATCCTGTGCTGACCAGCTGGCCCCCATCTTCACAAAGATCTTCAACAGATCGCTGGAGCTGTGCGAAGTCCCTTCATGCTTCAAACGCTCCACCATCATCCCCATCCCCAAGAAACCCAAAATTACAGGACTAAATGACTACAGGCCTGTGGCTCTAACGTCTGTAGTCATGAAGTCATTTGAAAAACTGGTGCTGGCCCACCTGAAATACATCTCTGGACCCTTGCTAGATCCTCTTCAGTTTGCCTACAGAGCAAACAGGTCTGTGGACGATGCAGTAAACATCGGACTGCATTATGTTCTGCAACACCTAGACAGACCGGGGACTTATGGGAGGATCCTGTTTGTGGACTTCAGCTCTGCCTTCAACACGATCATCCCAAACCTCCTCTTGCCCAAACTAACTCAGCTCTCCGTGCCCACCTCCGTCTGTCAGTGGATCAACAGCTTCCTGACAGACAGGCAGCAGCTAGTGAGACTGGGAAAATACACATCCAGCACCCGTACAATCAGCACCGGAGCTCCTCAGGGCTGTGTTCTCTCCCCACTGCTCTTCTCCCTGTACACTAACGATTGCACATCTAAGGACCCCTCTGTCAAGCTCCTGAAGATTGCAGATGACACCACACTCATCGGACTCATTCAGGACGGTGACGAGTCTGCTTACAGACAGGAGGTTAAAGAGCTGGCTGTCTGGTGCAGTCTCAACAACCTGGAGCTTAACACGCTCAAAACAGTGGAGATGATCGTGGACTTCAGGAGAAACCCCCTGCACTCCCCCCACTCACCATCATGAACAGCACTGTGACTGCAGTGGAGTCATTCAGGTTCCTGGGCAACACTATCTCTCAGGACCTGAAGTGGGACATTCACACTGACTCCATTGTGAAAAAGGCCCAGCAGAGGTTGTACTTCCTTCACCAGCTGAGGAAGTTTAACCTGCCACAGGATCTGCTGAAACAGTTCTACTCCACCATCATCGAATCCGTCCTCTGCACTTCAGTAACTGTCTGGTTCAGCTCAGCTTCTAAATCTGACCTCAGAAGACTACAGAGGGGAGGGTCTTCATCCCTCCTGGGGTGGCGCCACTCTTCTCTCTAGAAATATGGCAAATAGTCTTAGAGTTTGTATATGACTAACTGGGGCCCAGGTCAGGAAGCAGACAGACTGGCTAAACCGACCGTCTGCTAGCTGCCTCCCTTAACAGAGGTCAGTTAATTCTCAGCAAATAGAGACTTTTTCACCTAGATATCACACTAAAGAGACTGTGTCTGTTCCCCGAACTAGAAAAAACAAAAAACGTCCAAACCAAGTTAAGATTAACAATTTAATTGAGGTTCAACAAATAAAAATAAAAAAAGCAATATGGATAAACAAACGATAAAGCTTGGCTTATTGAATATCAGATCCCTTTCTACGAAAACACTTTTTGTAAATAATATGATCACTGATCATAATATAGATGTACTCTGTTTGACAGAAACCTGGCTAAAACCTGATGATTACATTATTTAAAATGAGTCCACCACCCATGATTACTGTTATAAACATGAGCCGCGTCTAAAAGGCAAAGGTGGAGGTGTTGCTTCAATTCATAACAACGTTTTCAGGATTTCTCAGAGGACAGGCTTCAAGTATAAGTCGTTTGAAGTAATGGTTCTTCATATAACATTATCCAGAGAAACAAATGTTAATGATATCCCCTGTTATGTTTGTACTGGCTACTGTATACAGGCCACCAGGGCACCATACAGACTTTATTAAAGAGTTTGGTGATTTTACATCTGAGTTAGTTCTGGCTGCAGATAAAGTTTTAATAGTTGGTGATTTTAATATCCATGTTGATAATGAAAAAGATGCATTGGGATCAGCATTTATAGACATTCTGAACTCTACTGGGGTTAGACAACACGTTTCAGGACCTACTCACTGTCGAAATCATACTCTAGATTTAATACTGTCACATGGAATAGATGTTGATGGTGTTGAAATTATTCAGCCAAGTGATGATATCTCAGATCATTATTTAGTTCTGTGCAAACTTCATATAGCCCAAATTGTAAATTCTACTTCTTGTAACAAGTATGGAAGAACCATCACTTCTAACACAAAATACTGCTTTTTAAGTTATCTTCCTGATGTAACCAAATTCCTTAGCATATCCAAAACCTCAGAACAACTTGATGATGTAACAGAAATTATGGACTCTCTCTTTTCTAGCACTTTAAATAAAGTTGCTCCTTTACGCTTAAGGAAGGTTAAGGAAAACAGTTTGACACCATGGTATAATGAGCATACTCGCACACCCTAAAGAGAGCAGCCCGAAAAATGGAGCGCAGCTGGAGGAAAACAAAACTAGAGGTATTTCGTATTGCTTGGCGGGAAAGTAACATATCCTACAGAAAAGCATTAAAAACTGCTAGATCCGATTACTTTTCTTCTCTTTTAGAAGAAAACAAACATAACCCCAGGTATTTATTCAATACAGTGGCGAAATTAACGAAAAATAAAGCCTCAACAAGTGTTGACATTTCCCAACACCACAGCAGTAATGACTTTATGAACTACTTTACTTCTAAAATCGATACTATTAGAGATAAAATTGCAACCATTCAGCCGTCAGCTACAGTATCACATCAGACAGTGCACTATAGACCCCCTGAGGAACAGTTCCACTCATTCTCTACTATAGGAGAGGAAGAATTGTATAAACTTGTTAAATCATCTAAACCAACCAACCAATCTATGTTAGACCCTATACCATCTAAGCTCCTAAAAGAGGTGCTTCCAGAAGTCATAGATCCTCTTCTGACTATTATTAATTCCTCATTGTCATTAGGATATGTCCCCAAAACCTTCAAACTGGCTGTTATTAAGCCTCTCATCAAAAAACCACAACTTGACCCCAAAGAACTAGTTAATTATAGACCAATCTCGAATCTCCCTTTTCTGTCCAAGATACTAGAAAAGGTGGTATCCTCACAGTTATATTCCTTCTTAGAGAACAATGGTATATGTGAGGATTTCCAGTCAGGATTTAGACCGTATCATAGTACTGAGACTGCTCTCCTTAGAGTTACAAATGATCTGCTCTTATCATCTGATCGTGTGTGTATCTCTCTATTAGTTTTATTGGATCTTAGTGCTGCGTTTGAGACAATTGACCACAACATTCTTTTGCATAGACTTGAACACTTTGTTGGCATCAGTGGAAGTACATTAGCATGGTTTAAATCGTACTTATATGACCGCCATCAGTTCGTAGCAGTGAATGAAGATGTATCCTATCGATCACAAGTGCAGTATGGAGTACCTCAAGGCTCAGTACTAGGGCCGCTACTCTTCACGCTTTATATGTTACCCTTGGGAGATATCATCAAGAAACATGGTGTTAGCTTTCACTGTTATGCTGATGATACTCAGCTCTATATTTCTTCGTAGCCCGGTGAAACACACCAATTTGAAAAACGAATGGATTGCATGGTCGATATAAAAAACTGGATGACGAGTAATTTCTTACTGCTAAATTCTGAAAAAACAGAGGTGTTAATTATAGGACCTAAAACCTCCGCTTGTAATAACCTAGAACACTGTCTAAGACTTGATGGTTGCTCTGTCAATTCTTCGTCATCAGTTAGGAACCTAGGTGTGCTATTTGATCGCAATCTTTCCTTAGAAAGCCACGTTTCTAGCATTTGTAAAACTGCATTTTTCCATCTCAAAAATATATCTAAATTACGGCCTATGCTCTCAATGTCAAATGCAGAAAAGGACAAAACCACAGGAAACAGATGATTCTTCTGCACAATCTGACTTTGCTGCAGCCTGGAATTGAACTACTGGTTTCGTCTGGTCAGAGGAGAACTGGCCCCCCAACTGAGCCTGGTTTCTCCCAAGGTTTTTTTCTCCATTATGTCACCGATGGATTTTCGGTTCCTTGCCGCTGTCGCCTCTGGCTTGCTTAGTTGGGGAAACTTCATCAACAGCGATAGCGTTGACTTGATTGCAAATAAATACACAGACACTATTTAACTGAACAGAGATGACATAACTCAATCCAATGATGAACTGCGTTTAACTCTCATTTTTGCGTTATTGACACTGTTTTCCTAATGAATGTTGTTCAGTTGCTTTGATGCAATTTATTTTGTTTAAAGCGCTATATAAATAAAGGTGACTTGACTTGACAAAGGCTAAGGCTTGCCAGAGGTTGCTGCTTCCGTGAGCGATGGCTCGAAATGACAAATTATGGTAAACCGAGAACTTAATATTTGAGTAGGCCCCTGTTAAGTCTGCTTGGTTTTGTTTTTCATGGGAGAGTGTGCGCTTTGAGCATATAACGGTAACCAAATTTTCCCTGCTCAGTTAAACTAAACCTTAAGACTGTCGTGATTAAAGAGAAAGTAAAATGAATGAAAGTGTTATTGTAGTATACATTTAATATCAGCTTACAATGCATACAATCATTATGCAGGGTTCCCCAGCATTAGGGTAGGTATTATTGGCATTATAATTAGTCATAGACGGCGTTGAATGCTACATTTGTGTTCAGATCATGCATCACTGGACTGGACTCTCTAGAATTACATCATCATAAACAGTGGAAATGATGTAAACAATACATTTGTGGTGTAGTCCAAGAGATGCAGTGGAATCATCTGTCATTAATCAGGAATTTTTGTTGCACGGTTCTGTTTAAATACAGAATGGATTAACCATCTTGTTTCATGCTACTAAAATTACCTATTGAAGGATGTATAAATATGACGTATTATTTCCCCCACCAAAAATATAATCGACATTAATCGTCATTGTGACTAAAATCTAAGGACATTCAAATGTAAGGACGTTCATCCAAACTGTTTGTACCGGTCCAAATGCTCTGCTGGCTGGCTATTGGCTGATTTTTGTTTAGAACAATGCAAATTGTTAATGTGCCTTCAAAAATCCAAACGATTTACCAAGTGAGGTGTGTCTGTGTTGTATCTCTGCATGTGCTTTAACTGGGGTAAGAGTATGTATGTAAAAAGGTAATTTACCACAGTTGTAAAGTGCTGGAAAATTGAACTGTCCTTGGAAGTGCTTGAATTTTACTTTGGAAGGTGTAAGAACCCTGGTGTACTATTCTCTGAACAACAGGGGGCGACGAGGAGTAATCATCCTCTAAAACCAATGGGAATAACTAGTGGGAAGTTACTGTCTGCATCGGAAACTTTCAGGTGGGAAGGAAGTTGACCGAAAGTTGAAGTCGGCCACGTGCCTCCATCTTGTAGCAGAACTTCACTTGCGTTAGCATCCCATTGACTCCCATTCATTTTGGCGTCACTTTGACAGCGAATAACTTTACATCTGAGGCATTTAAAGACTCCATTTGTCCATTATTTATTTCTAAAGATACCCGACAATGTATAAAGGGCTCCATGACCTTCTATGTTACATTATGGCCCCGTAGAAACAGTTTTTGTAAAAATAGTCTAAAGATTGTGTCATAACCACTCGACTCTCTGTCGCACAGTAGAGAAATTACCGTACAGACAGGAGGAGAAGCTCGCAGGCAATCGGGGAGACGTCAAGAGAGAAGCCCATAGATACAAGCCCTGACGTTACATTTTAAAATACTATACAAAATAATTAATCAGAATACTTACTCCTGCTCACTTACGCCAAATAACTCCCTGCTCAAGCTCGCCGCCTCTGCAAGATTAACGATGGCAGTTTGCACACACAGCTACTAGAAGATTTACATCTGTCAGACAGGTTATTGACGTCATCAAGCTTAGTTTGAGTCTGCGCGTTAGAAACGGAAGTGCTAAAAATCGCTAAAAATGGGCTTCACTTGTCTCAATTGAGTTCCAATGAGGTCGCTGTGTCCGTTTCTTTTACTGTCTATGGAAACTTTAGGCAGCTGTCTGTCTGAGTATCAGGCAATGACTTGCAGGCAGCATGTTTGCACGAAGTCACCTCATGAACTGATTTTGAACAGGCTTTTGAGGCAGAGAAAGGGTGTGCAGCATGATCTACAGCTAAATATAGAAAGTTTGGTGATGACTAAGTGGATATTTCATTTATATATATATATATATATATATATATATATATATATATATATATATATATATATATTTTGGGCCTGCTATTTTCGCCTGCTAGAGAGAACACTCTTTGCTGCTATAACTACAGGGGCCTGCTGTTCATGACCATTAATTTGGGAGCAAAAACCCCCATAAGGAACCATACCGCCAAAGATAAATTGTGTTCAATAAACTTAAGTAACTTGCCAAAGTGGTCCTGTCTGAACTATTAGTATCTCTAGCAGCCACTTAACTGTAACTACCACCACCGCACCTCGCACTCGGACGAGTGGGCCTCGAACCCGGGTCTCCGGCATGGGCTCTGAATAAGCACATGTTAGAACAGCACGTAATTAAAACATTTCACCGGCAAGGCCTTAAAGCAAATGCAAATAATGTACTTTTGGGATTGCAAATAAGTGCAGTGTCTCTTGAGTGTAACTCTTCCACTGAATTCACATTTGATTTGAATGTGTCTCATGAGATGCAGTTGGACAGAGCCCCAAGACATAATACAGCGCATTGCTTGAGGTATATGTTGTGTTTTGTTAGTAAATGTTTCATTATATCAATTGTAATGCCTCCTTTATTCATTATTACACTACTGCATAAACAAGCTGCATCTTCTAATTAGTCGTCAACGCTGAAGTATAGGCTACACAAGTACTGATAACAGTATCATTTGTCGTGAAGTTTATCGGTACTCCAGTATTGACCCAATTACATACCGGTCCAAAAAAAATACAGGTTCTCGGTACCCATTCCTACTTAGATTGTAAGTATTGTATTTTAATTTACTCAAATAGTTAGTGAAACAAATGTTAAAAGTCAGGGGTCTTTAAAAATGTGATCAGATTCATTTGTCAGGTGGTCTGAGGCAAAAGTTCTTGTATTTATGAAATTGAGTCCTTCACTTGTGTTTTCATTTTATTTAATTTTTATTTTACTTTTTTTTTGCAAGGTAAGTCCACAAATGTTTTAGGTGAACTTGATCCAGGAATATGATTTCTGAAGTATTTTGTATGCACTTCCTGCTGTCATATTTTCTACCCTTATGATTGCAGCCCAGTATTAATAATTTTCTTTCCTTTGAAAATGGTGCTTCTGGGAAACTTGAAAATGAAATGAAGTTGTGTATTACTTTTGTAATTAAAGTTATTTGTAAATGAAGCAAAGTAATTTATGTGCATTGTTTTAGTTGAAACTTGTAAATAAAAGATAAGAAGTAGGTCTAGAAATTGTTAATTTTTGCAAAGCAAGTTATAATTTGTAAATTACTTTTTATTTTGCCTCTGCAATTAAAAAACAATTTGTTCTATGCTAAAAGTACTTTTTACAACTAATTACACAATAACTTTATTTCAACATCATAAAAACTACATCAAAATGTAATTAACAATACATAAGACAGATTGTAAAAAGAAAGAAGAATAAGAAAAAAACATTCATTCAGATGAACAGTGAGACCCAGCTGGAGCTGCTGGACCTAGACGGGCTTCCACAGAGAGCCTGCACCTCTGCCAGCGGGAAATCACCAGGGATAGTCTCCAGAGTGTTTTTACTGTCCAGCAGTGAGGTTCAGGTCTATCCTGCAGCACAGGGGTCTGGTCTGATTTAAGGAAATGAGGAAAGGACCTATAACATAGTACACCTATACCTATAACATAGGTGTAGACCTATGACAAAGTAATTGAGAGGATGCCCCCTGTAGAAGCCATCTAAGCCTTCTAAGACCCTTCAGAATCAGAATCAGAAAGAGCTTTATTGCCAAGTATGCTTGCGCATACAAGGAATTTGTTATAGTGACATAAGCTTCCAGTACACAGAGACAACAACACATAGACAAAACAATAAAATAAATAAAAAAATAAATAAATTTGGTAAATAAATAAGTGTATAAACAATTGTGCTATAAATGATAATGGAATTGGATTGAGTAAGATGCAGGGATCTACTAGGATGGAGGGTTAACAAATAATGTAAGGATATTGCAAATTTTTTGCATAAGCACAAGTGGGGAGCATTTAACTGTTCATGAGGTAGATTGCCTGGGGGAAGAAACTGTTCTTGTGCCTTGCTGTTCTGGTATTTGCGGCTCTGAGGCACTGACCAGATGGCAAAAGTTCAAAGATGGGATGACTTGGATGTGAGATTTCCCAGAGTAATTTTCTGAGCCCTTTTCCTCACTCTGGATGTATACAGTTCTTGAATGGTGGGCAGGGGAGCACCAATAATCCTTTCAGCAGTCCGAACAGTTCTCTGTAGTCTTCTGATGTCTGATTTTGTTGCTGAACCAAACCAGACAGTTATTGAAGTACACAGGACAGACACAATGACGGCTGAGTAGAACTGTCTCAGCAGCTTTTGTGGCAGGTTAAACTTCCTCAGCTGGCGAATGAAGTACAACCTCTGCTGGGCCTTTTTTTACAATGGAGTCAATGTGATTGTCCCACCTCAGGTCCTGAGAGATGGTGGTTCCCAGGAATCTGAATGACTCCACTGCAGTCACAGTGCTGTTCATGATGGTGAGTGGGGAAAGTGCAGGGGGGTTTCTCCTAAAGTCCACGATCATCTCCACTGTTTTGAGCGTGTTCAGCTCCAGGTTGTTAAGACTGCACCAGACAGCCAGCTGCTCAACCTCTTGTCTGTAAGCAGACTCATCACCGTCCTGGATGAGGCCAATGACTGTAGTGTCGTCTGCAAACTTCAGGAGCTTGACAGAGGGGTCTTTAGAGGTGCAGTCATTGGTGTACAGGGAGAAGAGCAGAGGGGAGAGAACACATCCCTGAGGGGCACCAGTGTTGGTGGAGCAGCTGTTTCACATGAATTTCCCCAGTTTCACTAACTGTTGCCTATCTGTCAGAAAGCTGTTGATCCACTAACAGATAGAGCTAGGAACAGAGAGCTGGGTCAGTTTGGTCTGGAGGGTTGTTGGGATGATGGTGTTGAAAGCCGAACTAAAGTCCACAAACAGGATCCTCACATAAGTCCCGGTTTTGTCCAGATGTTGCAAGATGAAGTGCAATCCCATGTTGATTGCATCATCCACAGACCTGTTTGCTCGGTAAGCAAACTGCAGGGGGTCCAGTAAGTCCAGTGATGTCCTTCAGATAAGCCAGAACCAGTTTTTCAAATGACTTCATGACAACAGACGTTAGAGCCACAGGTCTGTAGTCGTTAAGTCCTGTTATCTTGCGTTTCTTTGGAATGGGGATTATGGTGGAGCGTTTGAAGCAGGAAGGCACTTCACACAGCTCCAGGGATCTGTTGAAGATCTGTGAAAAGATGGGGGCCAGCAGGTCAGCACAGATTTTCAGACTGGCTGGTGTAATGCCATCTGGGCCTGGTGCTTTTCTTCTTTTGTTCTTCCTGAAGACCTGGCACACATCATCTTCACAGATTTGAAGAGCAGGAGGTGTGGAGAGGGGGATTGCAGAAGGTGTTAATGGTTGTGTAGGGAGATGGTCAGAATGGGTGTTGGGGGTTTCAAATCTACAATAAAACTCATTCAGGTCGTTAGCAAGTCGTTGATTAGCCTCAGTGCAAGGGGATGGTGTCTTGTAGTTTGTGATGGCTCTCAGTCCTTTCCAAACTGAAGTTGAGTCGTTGGAAGTAAACTGGTCTTCCAACTTTTTAGCGTAGGTCTTTTTAGCCACTCTAATCTCTTTGTTCAGTGTGGTCCTGGCCTGATCATACAAGACTCTGTCCCCATTTCTGTAGGCATCCTCTTTGGCCTGACGAAGATGTCTGAGTTTTACTGTAAACCATGGCTTATTATTGTTGAATTTTAAATAAGTCCTGGTAGGAATGCATATATCCTCACAGAAACTAATATAGGATGTTACAGTCTCTGTGAGTTCATCCGGATCGGTGGTAGCAGCTTCAAAAACACTCCAATCAGTGAGGTCAAAACAAGATTGCAAATCCTGCTCTGCTTCGATGGTCCATCTCTTCACAGTCTTTACTACAGGTTTAGCAGATTTAAGTTTCTGTTTGTGAGGTGACGTTCCACGTCCCTAGAGCTAGTTTCCGTGTCCAGGGATCGGGCTGTCGAGGCCCCCGCCTTCGACTGCCACCCGATTGTCTAAGCACCGGCCCCTTACGGTCCCTCCTGTAGGTGGTGAGCCCACGGGAAGGCGGCCCCACGTGGCTCCTTCGGGCTGAGCCCGGCCGGACCCCGTGGGGGGAGGCCCAGCCACCAGGCGCTCGCATACAAGCCCCAACCCCGGGCCTGGCTCCAGGGTGGGGCCCCGGCTGCGCCATACCGGGCGACGTCACGGTCCTTTGATTTATTCTTCTCATAAGGGGGTTCTGAACCGCTCTTAGTCTGACCCGTCGCCTAGGACCTGTTTGCCTTGGGAGACCCTACCAGGGGCATATAGCCCCGGACAACATAGCTCCTAGGGTCATTCGGGTACTCAAACCCCTCCACCACGTTAAGGTGGCAGTTCAAGGAGGGGATGGTATAGGATATATGGTATAGATGGTATAGCTTGTAGGATGGTATAAGATGAACCAGACAATGATCAGAACATCCCAAAGCTGCTCGTGGAACAGAGTGATATGCATCCTTTATTGTGGTTTAACAGTGATCCAGTATATTACTGTCTCTGGTGGGACATGTAACATGCTGTCTGTATTTTGGCAGTTCACGGGATAGATTGGCTTTATTAAAGTCCCCAAGAATGATTAAAACGGAGTCTGGGTGTTGTTGTTCTGTCTCTGTGATCTGATCAGTAAGTTTCTGTAAATCTGAGTCTACGTGCGCTTGCGGAGGGATGTAAACACTCACCAGAATGAACGAGTGAAACTTCCGGGGTGTATAGAACGGCTTGCAGTTGACAAACTGCATTTCTAGATCAAGACAGCACATCTTCTTTAACACAGTTACATCTGTACACCACCGTTCATTGATGTAAAAGCATGTCCCGCTGCTGCACGATTTCCCCGTTGATTCTGATTCACGATCAGCTCTAAACAGCTGAAAGCCCAGCAGATGGAGCACGCTGTCCGGTATGGCGTCATTCAGCCAGGTTTCTGTGAAACACAGAGCAGAAGAGTGTGAGAAATCCTTATTTGTCCGAGAGAACAGAAGGAGTTCATCTGTTTTGTTAGGTAGAGAGCGGAGATTTACCAGATGGATGCTAGGCAACGACTTTCGAAATCCGCGCTTCCTGAGTCTGACGAGCGCTCCGGCTCGCTGTCCCTGTCTGCGCGTCCTGAAGCATTTGATCAGCGCCGCTGATAACAATGTTCAGTAAATTGTCTGAATAATTTAAATCCGGTAAAAGATCTTGTGGTGTGTTCTGCCGAATGTTCAACAGTTCATCCCCGGTGAAACTGATCGTGTTTGTTATACTCAAGGCATCGAACGGGTAAGCCTCCCCGACCGTAGCATGGAAAAGTAAAGTTTATGTGGCTGAGAGACTCTCGCCAACATCCGATGGGAGCTCAATACTCAAGGCACCGAACGGGTAAGCCTCGTCGACCGTAGAAAGGAAAAGGTAAGGTTGTCTAGCCTGGAGGCTCTCGCCGACGTCCGATGGGAGCTGAATACTCAAGGCATCGAATGGGTAAGCCTCTCCGGATGTAAGACGGAAAGGGTAAAGTTGTGTTACAAGGAGGCTCTCACCGGCGTCCGATGGGAGCTCAATACTCATGGCATCGAACGGGTAAGCCTCACTGACCATAGGACAAAAGGTAAGGGTGTGTGGCCTGGAGGCTCACGCCAGCATCCCGTGGGAGCTCAATACTGATGGCATCGGATGGGTAAGCCTTTTTTGAACAAAGGATGAAAAAAGTTGTCTAGCTGGGAGACTCTC
Organism: Carassius carassius; assembly: GCF_963082965.1. Taxonomy (NCBI): domain Eukaryota; kingdom Metazoa; phylum Chordata; class Actinopteri; order Cypriniformes; family Cyprinidae; genus Carassius; species Carassius carassius. The sequence continues at coordinate 2,640,306 of NC_081756.1, forward strand.
GCCAACATCAGACGGGAGCTCAATACTCACGGCTTCGAATGGGTAAGCCTCGCCGACCGTAGAAAAGAAAAAGTAATGTGGTCTAGACGGGAGGCTCTCACCGAGGTCTGATGGGAAGTAAATACTCAAGACATCAAACGGGAAAGCCTCTCCGAACGTAAGACGGAAAGGTAAAGTTGAATGGCCAGTATTTGGCCAGACAGTGAAGGAGGATTTTTTTTTTTTTGAACGGAAAAGGCAAAGGTTTGCTCAACCAGGAGCACTCTTGCAGTGCCTGACAGGGGGTTCAGTACTAAGAACAATTTGGTTGTCTAAAGGGTAGACGTTATGAGGATTACTTGCATAATTGTTTAACAAATCCAATGAGCTGCTTCCGATAACAAGTCCAAAAATCTTGGTGCAGTCATTGTATTCGAAAATTAAGCGTACAAAAAATAAATCAAATTTCCTGTGCCAGTGTACCTTTATTTATATAGCGCTTTAAACAAAAAAAAAACAAATAAGTACCCCAAATAAGTGCAATGAATCAGCGATATGGTCATTGTCAATCGTCATCTTGTCAGCACGTGAGATCAGCGATACGTATCGACGATGTAATCGTGCTTGGGTGGAGTAAGAGAGAGACGCTGTTCTTGTCATGGCATGGCTATTTGCTGTTTTAAACCATGCAGGTGAAAGAAAGAGAGCCTATGGAGTCACCGATAGTCTAAAGAATATATACTGTGAGATGCACTGATAAACTGACGTTAAATATAAAATTACTATATTTAAAACCGTTAGTTCATGTATTCGGGTACTACTGTCATCTCCCTTGTCTTGTGAAAAATTTGCCGCATCTGCACATGGAAGTTATTTGTCTAAATGATCTACAAATCAGTCAATGGTGAACACAATAGTGGATTGTATTTAAAGTCCAAAAATTTAACCCTAATATGGACGTAAATGAACATGTTAAATATAAAGTATTCAAAACAGGTAAGTTCATATATTTGGAGTAAAGTTTAGTTGAAACTGTTCCTTTAGTCGTACACGCTCCGGACCATGTGCCTCATGATGAAACACCGCCACAGAAACATAACGTAACGTAACTGTGGCATTAAACTCAGTTAGTGAGGTTTTTTTTAAATATTGCACATATCAGATTACCTGTTAAAATGCAATGAAATACCTTGTATCTGCAGACGATGTACGTCTGTTTGTGGATTGTGACTTCTTCACCGCCTACAGGCATAAATCATCCTTGTAAGCACGGGTAAGCGTGAAATGAAGTGCTGAAATGGAATAACGGAGCAGTTTGGTAGCCGAATTATATTAGGCCACCTAATAATGATAGTAAAATACATTAATAGGAGAATGAGCCTAATATCGTCTTGACTATCATCGATACGTAATACTATCACCACCACCTAGAATGAATAGGCATAACTTTGAAGCGGAGGTGATGTCGACTTTTGCCAGAAGAGAACCACAACCCATGAAATGATGAAAAAGGAATTTTTTATAATTTTTTCTTCTTCTCTCCTCTCTTTCTTCTCTCTCTCTTTGAGGTGATTATGTTTGAAAACGGCGAGTTATGCAGAGCTGAAAGATCGATTAGGAGTTCTGACCCTGGAATTAACCAAGTAGCCGCTCCAATGGCTAATGCAACTGAGAATGTGGGGCATCGAAGCTGATCATGAAACCTTGTTCGAATTCACGTCGCTTTGTTCGAATTCACGTTTTTTTTTTAATACTCCTGCGGGAGCAGGCGCTGCTGTGGCAGTGGGGAGATACTCCAAAAGCTCCTGTGGGAGCAGACACTGCTGCGGCAGTGGGGAAATACAGAAAAGGCTCCTGCGGGAGCAGACACTGCTGCGGCAGTGGGGAGATACGGAAAACAGAGAAGTAAAGGGGAGCATGAGAAGAGGAGGAGAGATAGCTGCTTGGGCCTCCTGCGAAGCTTGCTTCAGCTGCTGTAGTTGTTGGCTGTGGGAAGAGTAGAAGGGTTAGTAACATTTGAGGTGGCAAGCTAAAAATGAATGCGTAGCCTACTGTGTTGCCAGCTTAGCAATTGGTTGCCTGATTTGACAATTCCTTAAGCCTTGTCCGCATTAGTACATTCCTGTTGGAAAAGCATCTTTCCTCTCGTTTTGGCCTTCTGGCCTTTTTAAATGGCCTCAAGAATGGAAAAATTTGGAACACTGGTTTCACGTTGTAGTATAGACTGCTTTTGAAAACTATGAATATCGTTTAGTCTTGTAAAACATACAATAGACATGATTATAGCAGTAACGTTAATTGCAGTTATGTGCTATTCACTTACAAGCAGTTCCTAAAGATATTTACATTTACATTTATTCATTTAGCAGACACTTTTATCCAAAGCGACTTACAGATGAGGACAGTGGAAGCAATCAAAAACAAAAAAAAGAGCAATGATATATAAGTGCTATAAAAAGTCTCAGTTAGATTAACACAGTACACCAAGCATGGGATTTTAAATAATATAATATAAAGAAAACAAATAGAATAAAAAAAGAATAGAGCAAGCTAGTGTTAGAGGTCTTTACACATACACACACACACACACACATACAATTGCCTAATTAATGAAAATAAAATAGAATATAAAAAGATTAGAAAGATAGTTAGATTTAAAAAAAAAAAGAATTAGAATAGTGAGTGTTAAAGTTAGATCAAATAAAGATGGAAGAGATGTGTTTTAAGCCGATTCTTGATGATGGCTAAGGACTCAGCTGTCCGGATAGAGTTGGGGAGGTCATTCCACCAGGAGGGAACATTTAATTTAAAAGTCCGTAAAAGTGACTTTGTGCTTCTTTGGGATAGCACAATCAAGCGACGTTCACTTGCAGAATGCAAGCTTCTAGAGGGCACATAAGTCTGAAGTAACAAATTTAGGTAAATGGGTGCAGAGCCAGTGGTAGTTTTGTAGGCAAACATCAATCCCTTTTGAAATTTACACGAGCAGCTATTGGAAGCCAGTGCAAATTGATAAACAGAGGTGTGACGTATTCTTTTTGGCTCATTAAAAATTAATCTTGCTGTCCGTTCTGAATTAATTGTAAAGGTTTGATAGAATTGGCTGGAAGAACTGCCAAGAGGGCATTGCATTTACCTGAATGCTTTTCGTATTACAGTCCTAGAAAGAAAACAGAATTTTACTCACGCTTGTTATCCTGTGGCAAAACGAGGGTAGTGGTGTATTAGATAAATTCTAAGTGATCACGCCAGTAAATGGTGAAATATGTCCCTAAAGAAATTGGTCCTGCCAGAATAATTCCTTGAAACTTATGTCTGTATAATCTCAGTGAGGTTTAAACATGCACGGTAAGGCAGATGTAATATTTTTGGACATTTCAGTGTGGATGACGACTCTGAAAAAAAAAAAAATGCCTTGGCTTCGTGGTAAAAAATGGCATCGACATCCGACAGAACTACGTCATAACATCATTTAACAAACTTTCCACGGCACGTGACATTCGGACACGATTGTCGCATTTCTCCCTCTAGCGGCAGTCGCACAGAACTTTCATACTGGTCGTGCAGCAACTGTTACCTTGGCATGTTCACCATGGTAAAATTAATAATTTTAATGAATATAATGTATATAGTGTATGAATGCATCGTCACAAATCAGATGACCTCCAAAATAAAAACAGTAGGTTTTATGGGGCTAATCACGTAAATAATGGTTTAATAATTATTTCTCCCATAATTATTATAAACCACCATTTTACAGAAATAGTGTTTATAGAATAATGTTAAAGTTAACAAAATATTGGTAATTCTGACCTCGCACCGATAGTTTTGATTAGACATCCGGTCGGACGTTCGCATACTGTCTAGTCGCAGAAATTCAAATATTTGAATGCATCCGAGGCTCAAATCGGATCTGAAATTTCCACATATGTATGTGATCGGAACTCCACGCAGCTCCTGCACTACTTTCTAGCCGCGGAACCTGTATTTAGTGTCTTCACCTGAAAATTTATTGATTTACGACGCGGGGTCTGCGCCACTAGAGGAGGCAGCCTCAAACTGCGCCTCGGCCCGGAAAAGCCGCGGTGAAATGCTGAGTCGCGCTGGAAAAAGGGAGAGGCTTGCTGCGGTAAGAACTGGGGTGCGGCCAGGCTGGTTGAATGCCTGCTGCTGCTGCGATCCAGCGCTCGAGGAGAGCCCAGTCTTGAGCGGATCGATCATGGTATCGAGCGAGGCAAGCTTGGGCTTTGCACAGTCTATTGGCCAGGACGTGTGGCTTGGCGAGAAGAGCAGCTGTCGCGATGACGTTTGATGGTGCTAAACGGCTGTGTTTGGATGATCATGGGTATCGGCAAAAGTAGCAGATCTGAAAAATCCCCGGTATGGATCTCCTCGCTGGATGGAAAATTGGGTCTGTGATAAGATGACAGACGGAGCAAACCGGGATGCTGATAAACCGTCAATGGAGACAGGTAGGCAGCTGTATTTATATCCTAAAGTTGATTATCTTAAGTGGCTCCACCTGTGCTAATTAGGCTAAGTTTCTGACGTGCTCCTCCTGAACCTTGTTATTAAACTACATATGTATCAAATTGCTGGTGGTTATGTGTGTACTAATCCATTATGAGTTTTCTTTGCAGAGTTCAATTACAGTGTTTACTAAATACTCATCTGCATTATGATATGATATGGTATGATAGCCCTGATTCCAGCTTCATGTTTCCGGTATTAAGTGGCCAAGATCACAGGTTTTTGCAGGAGCCTTCTTGATCATCAGGCCCGGCACGACACTGTAAGGAATTTCATGGATGTCCAGCCAGGTCACCCTCAGGGGCTTCCTGGTCGCTTGGATATCCCTTATTGCTGATGCATCGAGTGGGTACTGGAGGTGGCAGTTACAGAAATCTTCTTGTATTTGCTGGCTCAGGTGATGCTCCCCTTGACAGAGGTTTATAAATTTTAGCTGGCCTCTCCCATGCGGTTCAGCACCTCTGCAATGCTTAGGAAGCTTTAAGTACATAAGGTTAGCTCTGTGTACTTTCTGAAAACCATATGGTGGTGAGTGTGCACGGTGAACACTTTGTGCAATTTCCAAAATTCACATAAGTGGTAAGTGTGCAAGACTCTGTAATCTCTGAAATCCTGTACGGTAAGGGTTACTCGCTCAGCTTCGTTCCCTATCTTGGGATGGTTAGACCTTGGTTCCTGAGCGTCACTCAGCCAGTGTATATTTATTTATACACTTCAAGCATCTCTTTCCTCAACATGAGGGGCTATTTGGGCGGTGCTCGTTGTAGTTTAGTAGCAGTCACCTTTACTAAAAAGGGTCGCTGATGAATGCGCAACTCTGTTTCTGAATTTGGAGTTCTCCTCTCACGTGAGATTTGAGTTCTCACTTTTTTTCCCAGAGCGCTTCAGCATTATTACCACAGATCGAGTTGATGACTCTCAAACATATTGTTTTCAGATGCACCATTCCATCCATCTATGAGCTGCTCTTTCAGTGACACGAGACCCCCTTCCTTAGAACAGTATTTAACCCTCTGAGGTCTAGGGGGTTTTGGGGGCCTGGAGAAGTTTTGACATGCCCTGAATTTTGTTCTTTTATCAGTTGCTTCTAAACATGTACATGGTTAAAATCTGAAAGCAGTGTATTCAGTACAAACTGGGCTACAATAATTTGTAAATAGCATGTGTAGCCACACTGGGTTGTACATAATAATTAACTCAAATGATATATAGGGAATTTGAATAATTAATCAGGAATATGATAAATATATATATATATATATATCATATTACAGTTGCATTACAATTATTGAAGATGAAAAATAGGTCAATTGTATATATTAATAACTCATCACAAGGCACTGTAATTTACTCATTAATATTTCAATATTCTATTCTTCATATCAATTATTGTGATATATTTTACTAGAAATGAATGTAAATCAAACATGGTTCGTCCAGCAAGATTAACTTATTAACTCTCAGTAACGCTATCACTTCTTATAATTTCAGGACAAATAGTTTCTGGCCATGAAACCATTCTCCTGTCCTTATAAAATTTAGATTACTTAAAAGTAACAAATAAGCTTTGTAGCTAAGATCGACATTTCATTGACTTTGTAACATGAGCAACTTAGACAGACAATCTGTAGTATATGGAATTTAATAATTGAACTAATAATACATCAAACTACGATTTATACAGGATAAATACGCGTACGACAATATAGACAGTAAACTTTGTACAAGACATAACGGAATCCAAATGAGGGAGAGAGAGAGAGAGAGAGAGAGAATGAGTGAGAGAGGATGAATGAGAGAATAGGCGTGATCACAGAATCACGCGATCAGTTATGCAAACTCACAGACAGTAACCCTTGAAAGACAACAACGAATCAAATCATAGACAAACTTTAAGCAGCATTTAAATCTCCATAGAGAATGATACTTGCATGGTTCTCTTTGTGTATGTGAAAGACGAGCGTGCGTGCAGCGTGCGTCGGTCTGGTCGTGTTCTCTCGTGTCTTCCGGGGCGAGCAGACTCTTTGTCAACCGCCAGACCAGCGTGTGTGTGAGCAGCGTGAGCGTGGTCCTGTAGCTAGGCGTGTTCTTTCGTGTCTTCCATTGCTGCTGCTGCGGACTCGCGCGGTATATTGGAAAGGTTCAACAAAGCAATGTTTCAGAATTCGTCTTCCTCGTGTGGAGAGGCGAATAGGTGAATAAACTTAGTAATGAAAAGAAACGAAAACACGGAGATAAAAGCTCCCGAAGGAGCCATGAGAGTAAGAGTCAGAGTAAGATGGTAAGAGCGGGAGGAACTTCCTGGGTCAGTCCTTATAGCTCGACTGGTTCACGCCTCTGTTCGCGTGAACAACCAATGAACGTCCGCGATCTGAAGCGGGAAAAAGTTCCTTTGTCTCTGGGGAAAAATCCACTCGAGTGAGTTATGGTACAGTCGAGTTCAGCAGTTTTATTCCAGCAAGTTGGTAATTCCAGAATAATACATTTTACTGTAATTTCCTATTTATGAATGTTTGATTCAAAGCAAAACGTTTAATTAGATACCAAACACGACAGATAAAAGTATACAGAACACAAAGTTACATTTCTATGTAGAACTACACACATTTAAAATTTGATTAACACATGATAAAATTGCAGATACTCCAATTTGATATGGGGAGACATCGAAGCACAAAAAGAGATACATTCAATACCTTTAAAAGGTACTTTCCTCTTTTCTTACAAAAATCCCAGCGAGAGCTGGCTTCCCTGTTTCTCCCAGATGAGGTCGTAAAGTTTTTATGACTTGGGGGAAGGGAAGGGTTACCAACAGGGCTCTATTTCCAAATCAGAAGTTACAAATCAGAAAATCATAACCATCGCACAACAGGCTAACACTGCAATGCCTATCAAATACATCTTAATAATGACTTACATGATGAGTGTAAGATAAAACATTTGTGGGTGTGTGTGTGTTTAGGAATGTGGACGTTTCTCCTTTGAGGCTGCTCACGTGACTTTGGAATGTCTCGTCCAGTGTCGAAAATAATTTAAATCCAGCCAGGCTGGCACCAGGCCAGGCATTTAGCTTATAAAGAGTGCGGTTTATATGCTTTGATTCAAAATCTACTAACTTTGGGGTTTGCATTGTTTTAGATTCAACGAACCGTGATTCATTAGTTCAGAACCCCTGAATCGATGACCTGCATATCCGTTACATCCCACCCTTTCCGTCGGATGAAGTCCCTGTGTGGACGTCATCGGATGGCAATCATCAGGATGGGCAGATGACAGGTGAATCATGATGGTCGTGTAGCAGGTGGATCATGATGTCAGGTGGTTCATGATGGCAGGTGGTTCCTGGAGCTGAGGATTCAGCTTGATGAGGTTCGGTGGTGTCTTTGACTTGGCACCCCCTTTCCGGGGATTCCATCGGAGACCTCCAGCCACGGCTGTTGTGAATTTGGCAGTAGAGGTTTGCATTTCGTTGAGTCTCCTGTATAGGATGAAGGTCATGCCAAGGGTCAGCGTGTGACCAATGACAGTGGAGATGCACCGTGCCGTGTCGGCAGCAGTCCAGGCTCGGACCACAGATGACGGGTTCAGAACGGGTTTTCGAGACAGTGCTTGGAGGGCTGTGTCGACGGGAGTAATGTCAATGTGTTGGGTGGCACCTTTCAGTACTTGGTCGAGCAGGTTGACACGGGTGGCAGTGTCATGCTGGTCGTAGGTCAGTGTAGCTGTGTGCACAGGAGTGTTGACGAGCCATCTGTCACCTACAATCTCTGCTTGCATTTCTGTGACTTGTGTACGAGGCTTGGCTTCAGCAGGGCAGCGTGTGTCGCTGACCAGGGGTTGCAACCCGCAGATTCCTTCAGCGTTGAGTCTGAGGAAGGGTTTGCTAAGGCAGAGATAATGAATGTCTTTGGTCAAAGTACACATGTGCAGGTTTGGGGCCAGGTACAGCTGTGTGTCGCTGTCGTGGTAGGCCACCACATCAGGAATATGTGTCTTGGTCTTGGTTTGGGTGTTGCTTTCCCACAACCTGACACTGACAATGTCTTTAGGTCTGTAGACCTGGCTTGACTCGCTGATGGGTTGGTTCAGGAGCACATTCACTTCTCTCTGTTTGGGGTTGACGTGCAGTAGGTTGGTGCTATCCAGAGAGTTGGCCAGGTGTATTTGTAGCAGGTCAGCTGGCGTGGTGATGGCGTAAGCCAGCACAGTTAGCACAAGGCTTAAGGGTATCATGTATGGTGGGGTTTTACCCGTGGTTAGGCTGTCACTGGAGGAGCTGTCCTCCAACAGCAGGTCTGTTGTTAATGCTGTAATCAGCTGAGTCTGGGCAAAGTCATTATGGAAGACAGTAAACAGCGGTTTTGTGGAGTTTACGGTCTTGTTCACTGCATTGACACTGGACATACCAATGTTAAACGTTCTGGCGGCAGCAGCGGCTCTGAGCAAAGCTCCCGGGAACTGTTTGGAGCGGTGGTGGTGTCCACCTAACTCCATTTGTGTAACAGTCACTTTCTCATGTTGGCTGAACATGTGTTTGACATCGGCCTCAGTGTGAGTGAGGGAGTCCTCTCTCCATCGGACACCTGTCCAGCTGTATTGGGTTACAGTGCTGGGGTAGTGTGCTCTGTCGTCGGTGATCAGGAGTCTCAGTGGTTCTCTCGGTAGCAGCTGTCCTCTCTTTGGCTGACAGCACGGCACGGCAAACCAGTGGGAGTGACCACAGCCTGTTGTTTAGTGCGCCAGTTTTGGCAAGGGTGTCAGTTTGATCTTTTAAGTCCGTGTCTAGACTTGGTAGCTTCGAGTGTCATATTATCTTCTTCCAGTACACAGTCACATTGTGTGTTTTTGGGATGTTATCACATTGCTGGAACAGGTGTTGGTTTTTGACTGGCTTGTTGTTTGCAGTTTTGAAGCCATTCTGTTTGCAGCATGGAAGATGGCACACGAAACTGAATCTAGCATAGTTAGAGTCTGTACAGGCTTTGTTCAAACAGATGTTGAATTCAGCTGGTGAGTCGGCATAGTCGAACAGACACCTGTTGAAGGTGAACTGTCGGTTGCCAAGTGTGAATTCCATTTTGTATTGGTTTTCCGGGTGCACCGGGGCATTTCTTATTCCAGCTGTGTCTTGTGCCATCGTGACAGCGGCACCTGTTGATTCTGTTGATTCAGTGGTGTGATATGCTCAGATTTTCTGGTTCTAGTCAGAATCCTGGCAGAGGCGTTCTGGATGAGCTGCAGCTGTCTAATGGTCTTTTTGGCAAGGCCGGTGAGGAGCCCATTACAATAGTCCACCCTGCTGGTGATGAAGGCATGAACAAGTTTCTCCAAGTCTCGGCTGGAAACAAAAGATCTAATTTTTGCAATGTTTTTTAAATGATAGTATGCTGATTTAGTTACTGCTTTGACATGACTATTGAAACTAAGGTCTGTCTCCAGAATCACACCAAGATTCCTGACTTGATTATTAGTTGTTTGACCCCTAGAGTTAAGTTTTTTCCTTGTTTAACTGAAGAAAGTTCTGGCACATCCAACTATTAATTTCATCAATGCATTGGTAGAGGGAGTCAATTGGGCTGTAGTCATTTGGAGATAAGGCTAGGTAAATCTGGGTATCATCAGCATAGCTGTGATAGGCAATTTGGTTCTTTCTCATTATTTGACTTAGTGGAAGCATATACAGGCTAAACAAGAGCGGTGCAAGAATTGACCCTTGTGGGACTCCGCATGTCATGGACGTCCACTTAGACTTATGCTCTCCTAGACTCACATAATAGCCTCTCCCTTCTAAGTATGACCTGAACCATTTGAGTACCATCCCAGAAAGCCCGACCCAGTTTTCCAGTCTCTCTAGTAGTATGTTATGATCGACAGTGTCAAACGCAGCACTGAGATCTAGCAATACCAGCACCGATATTTTGCCAGAGTCACAATTTAAGCGAATATCATTTATTATCTTAATGAGTGCTGTCTCTGTGCTGTGATGCGGTCGAAAACCAGATTGAAAATTGTCCAGGTATCCATTTGAGTTTAAGTATTTGTTCAGCTGATTAAAAACGACCTTTTCTATAATATTACCTATAAAAGGAAGATTAGATATTGGTCTAAAATTGCTCAAAATGGTGTTATCAAGATTGCTCTTTTTCAGGAGGGGCTTAACAATGATTTATTTTTTAGTGAGCGAATGTTTAAAGATGCTAACTTGATGGCTGTGCTTTGTGTCTTTACATCAATTTTAGTTTGATGCATAATAGGCCCCAGATTAGATGAGTTTGCCCTTCGGCTTGAGATGGCCTTAGACTTTCTATCACGTGATAAAACTGAAATAGAGAAAGCTACAGGCACACTGGGTTCCCGCTTGTTCAGTAGGCATTTGTGAATGTTGCTGTTATTATAGCGGGGACCAGACACATATCTCTGAGAGCTACTATAAGTTGTTTTTAGTTAACCTTCAGCAGATAGAGGGTTTGGGCCCTGGCGTTGTGGCAGTGGTCGAAGAGCTCTCGCAGGAGCAGGGACCACAGGCTTTGGTGGTTTTGGGGCCTGCCGTTTTTTTTGTGATATCTGCGGGCTTGCAGCAAATGAGTGAGAGAGTTTAGTCCCAGCATACACCAATTCCTCCATTTTCTGTGAGAAGCACAGAAGTGGAGATGCTGGAGAAAGTGATAATGTGTCTGGTGAAATGGGCTGTGTCTCTGGTGTTTCCGGTGGCTGTGATATGTTGTCCTGGCTTCCCTGGCTGTTTTCCAGAAAGTAATCCCTGGGTGCTGAATCTTGTAGCTGTTTTGATACATCACAGTCAGTCTGTGAGGAGGTCTGTGGGCAGGGTTCAGTCGGGATAGTGTCCATGAGCAGTGCTTGTTTTGGCTGTGTGGTGTTATCCGTGTCCTTGTGGGATATGTCAACCACATGATGACTCGGACCCGGTGTGTGTGTGCTGAATGGATTGACACACTCTGCTGAAGGATGACGGAGGTAAAAGTAGATATTGTCCTTAAACACTCTAGCACCAAGTTTGTTTGGGTGGAGGCCATCCGGTTTAAACAATTGTCTATGGCCCCAGAAAAGATTGAAGTTGTCAATGAAATTCACTCCTTTTATATTACAAGATCTTTGTAGCCATGTGTTCAGCCCAAGCAACCGTGAAAACATATTTGTTCCCCATGCTGGGAGTGGTCCACTGATGAACGACTGAACTTTAAGTCTTCGAAGTGTTTCAAAGAGTTCAATGAAGTCCTTCTTAAGGAGTTCTGACTGCTCTTTCCGAATATCATTCTTCCCCACATGGATGATGATTCGATTTGCAGTCTTGTGCTTCATCAGAATGTTCTGAAGTTCCTTGTTCACATCAGAGACCGTTGCTTGAGGAAGGCAGCATGTTGTTGTAGTCCTGCTACGGATGTTTCTGATAACAGAGTCACCCACTATCAGAGTCCTTGGCTCGGCTGTGCTCTGAGTTGAAAGCCGCTGTCTGCTCGTCCTTGAGCGCCTGTTAGTAGCGGTGTTAGCTGCTGGCTGATCAGATCCATGTTTAAATACATTTGGGGATTCCTCACCCACATTCATTTATGTTTCAAATCTGTTCTCAAGATGTATAGGGGGTGGTTGAATGCCAGTATTCACAAGCCTTGTCATAGTCGAATCTGGGTAGAGGAAGCTACGGCAGCAATTCGAGAAACTCGTGACAATCTGATATTTCGTGTTCCTTTGGGTCTCGCTCCCTGTTTGTGCCATCGATTAGTGTGGCGATCAGTTTCGGCTTGTTCCTCTACACTTGGTATAAACTGTTGAGATTCATAAGATTCATGGGACTCACCGGCTGTATGCTGAGAAGGTCCATGACGACGGTCTACTAAGTGTTCCGTCTGTTTTGGAATTCCAGCAAGTAACTTTGTTTCAAGAATCACAATCCTTTGTAGAAGTTTGCAGCAGTTCGTGCAACAAGTAGATCCAACAGGAGGCATTTTTTCTCTCTTCTGTTTGAATGTAGGCAGTTGTTTTCCCCTCTCTGGAATGTAAGCAGCTGGCAGTGGGAGGCAAAGTTTTCTTTTTGTAGTGTTATTTCAGTCCCAAAGAGTTTTTAGTTTTAGTGTTTGTGCCAGAAAATCTGTTTTTGAGCACTGTGCTGATCTGCTGATGTAGAAATCTTAGAAAAATCAGAGAAAAGTACAGAAATAAGAAGCAAACCGCAGAGCAGTAAGCTAGAACGTCCGAACGGTAGCAAAGCCAGAAGCAGAAATGTTTTGAGGGCGGAGTTAGTTTTGAGGGCGGGCCAGATGAGGGTTGAGTAGGTGCTGTTGCATGGATAGATGACACCTTTCTCCAGCATAGATTCGATGATCTCCTGCACTGGTTTGTGTGAGGCGATGGGAATCTTGTACTGTTTAACAGAAGTGGGAGGAGCCTCAGGGTGCGTAGGTATGCGCACCGTGTGTAGGTTGGTAAGACCACAATCTAAAAAGTCTTTGGCACAGGATTCTTTGAGCTTACAAAGAACTTGTCTGAGTCTTTGGCGATCTGTATCGCTCTGAAGTGCATGAGCATCTTGTAGAATTTGCTGCACTTGAGATTGAAAACCTGTGTAAGGCTCCTCCATCAGTGTGTCATCAGTCAGTTTGGTATTGAGAGGTGTAGCAGCTTCATCATTCTCACTGACGTTTTGGTGGGAGATTGTGTATACTGCGAGGTGTTGGTCATCTGTCAGATCCATTCTGCACACCTGGTCTTTGCTCACCGACATGACATGTGATGTCGACGAATTTGAAGGGTGCAGTGAACAATGTGTTGTTTGTACTCCCTTCGGGTATCAGTGCAGGTGGAATGGGCTCAATTACAGGTAGTACAAGTTCAAAGTCATTAAAGTCATGGCTCACTAGCCATCCCAGCCGGTAGGCCTTGGGAATGTTGATGTCAGTTGCCGTGCAGTTGTTGCACAGGATGTAAACTATACAAGATGACACTTCAGTGAGGGGTGTGGCTTCAAGTGTGAGTTCGAGTTCAACACATTCAGGTGAGGATTGGAAGAAACCCAGCATGTGGTTTAAGGTTTTACCACATTGCAGGTTGAGCCGATCAGCGACCCCTTTGGTGTAAGCTGGTACCACCGTACCCGGTTCGTTGACTAAGGTGCAGAGGCTTGAACTTGAGCTTGAGCTTTTGTCTGTCGTAGGGGCTGTGTACCCATGGCTGGCTGCTAGGGTTCCCGTGACCTCTGTGACCTGGCAGTCTGGCTCTGTGGGAGTTCCCGTGACCTCTGTGACCTGACAGTCTGGCTCTGGCAACCTGTGTGGCTGGATGGAAAGAGGTTCTTGCACTTGAGCAAAGTCTTTTAGCTGTTTGAAGTTCAGTAAAGGGTCAAAGTGGTCTAGCAGGTCTTTCCCGATGAGATAGGATGTACTAAACTCATTGGACCGGTTGTCAGGTAAATGGAAGCAACCTGTTCAAACCGGATGTCATTCTGGCTGTACGACTGTACAATCAGTTCACAAGTTTGAGGTGTAAGAGTTTGATCTTGTCTCTTAGCTTCAAATTGGAGTCTTTTGAAAAGGTGAGATGAGATCAGCGTAAGGTTTAATCCTGTGTTGATCATGTCTTCCATTGCTCACTCCTTTTCGGCGCACCCCCTTTTTGACAAGGCTGCCCAGGAATGTTGGCATCAGGGCAGGTGTGACGATCGATGGGTGGTTAGGACCTGTCTTGTGTAGCTCGCTGCGAAAGCAGGTAGTCAAAGCAGCATTTTCTGGTACCTTGTGTTTGTGGTACATGGTTTGAGGACCTGTGCCGTCTCGTTCAGAGTGTGTAGCTGTGGAGCTTGGGTGATGCTGCCACCTTGTGATGTGACAGTTAGCTCTGTGGTCTTTGGATGACAAGAAGTGTTCTGGGTGCTTGGCTCATACAGATGGCAGTTAGACAGGGTGTTGGTTTCAAATCTTATGCTTAGACATAAGATGTCTGGTTCATCTTCCTTGTCTTCCTTGCGAGTTTTCATGTAAAGAAGCTCTTTCGGCACCTTCAGGATCTCTGCTGTCTCAAACGTGGCTGCCCTGTGTTTTTCTGACGTGGTCTCAGGATTGAGCTTACCAGTGTCATGTCGAGAGTGGTTCCACTGCCGGCTGTCGGGGCTTTGTGTCCTGGACGGTGGGGATCGGCTCTTTTTGGGTCGCCGGTCCCAGAATCTTTCAGAGCGCTCGCTCTGGTGCTTTGGACGAGCACCACCACGATTGTGTTGCCCTCTGCTGGCTTGGAACGGTATTGACTCTCTGTAAAAATGTCTCTGACTGTGGTGCTGTAGGGCGCCCTCTAGGGTTAACTCCAAGCAGCGCTCAGAGACAGAGATTTTGGGGTTTTTCACAGTCTTTTCATAAATAGTCTTTTGCTTGGTGCAAGCTTTGTGGGCTAAGTTCCGTAACTCTTGTGTAGTCATGTTATGCAGACACGCTGGGACACGCTGAGATGAAAACTCCAACTGGCATGTAGGTTTCGGAGGAACAGAGTTTTTGAGTCGACATCTTGTTTCATACCTGGTTCGTTGCATGCTCCGAAGTAGACTTTTCGTAGCTGACTACAGAAAGTCTGTGGGTTTTCAAGTCGGCTCTGTTTGAGGTCCATAGCAATAAGGAGCCCAATGGTCTGGGTCTGGATCGGAGAATTCAAGAATCAAAGTTTGTAGCAGTTGCAGGTAGTTCGCTTTGACAGTCTCTGGTTGACGATCCAGAAAAATATGCCATCACGGCTAGACGTGAATTTTAACAGACACAATGTGTTCACATCTGTCACGTTGGTGACAGTTTGCAAGTGAAAGTCAATGTCTTGTAAATAAGCGTGAACGTCAGGTCCTCCTGCAGGATCTGGATTGAACGTAGGGATGTTTCTGGCTAGCTTGTCAAGTTCTCTGTGAGCCGTGCAGGGTTTAGTGGCATGCGTTCTCCGGAAGGGTTCTCCCTCCTCCGTTGTTGACAGGTGTTCTTGTAAGCTGGCTGGTGATTTCTTGAGCCGTGGACTTACACCCCCTTTTTCAGCTCTGGGTTCTTGGCTGAAAGGTTTAGAGTGGAGGGTCAGGAGAGACTCTGTGGTGTGCGTTTCTCTGATCCAGCCACTCTGTAATCTGTCAGAAGGTTTCAGTTCTCTGTGAACAGTGTAAAGTTCATCTTGGAGCTTGTCTCCCTGCAGAGTAAGCTCGTTGATTTTAGCTCGGGCCGCTTGCAAGTGTGTTTTGCAGGCCCAGGTTTTAGAGTCTCTTTCTTTCAGTTCAGTCTCTGCTCTTTTTAGGAGAGCGTCACCTTGCTGGAGTTTTTTTGTTGAGTTCTTTTCTGGCTTTTCTCTCCAGTTGTTCTCTTTGGTCTATGTCAAGGCGAAGATCTTGCAGGACATTGTGAAGTCTTTCTACTTCTCTCTGTAGCTCTGGATCTGTGTCGTCCTCTTTTTCGTGCTGGTTTTGGGTCTCAAGGAGGAGCTGATCAAGGCGACTCTGGGTTCAGGCCTGGTCCGTCCAGGCCTCCTCCGCTTGAAGCTTAAGCATTGCTGCTTGCTGTTCAAGGTCGATGTTGCTCCGTTCACTGAGCCGTGCCTGGGCGACGAGAATGTGAACTAGGCTTCCGAAGATCCTGGCGAGTTCTTTGTAGTAGTCGCTTTGGGTTGGATCGTGTGCCATCAGTTCATCTAGCTTGGTGTCTAGTTGCTCTGGGTGCTGCAGGTTACTGGTGTCCTTGGGCAGGAAGTGGGTCGTCACTGCTTTCAACCATGTCGAGAGGTGGCCCCCGTGGACTGCTGGACTGGATGACTGGAACATCCTGACTCCCTGTCGGTGAGAGAAGCACAGCACACACACACACACACACACACACACAAAAAGACCAATATCTAAAAAAATATCTAATATTCTGTGGCTTATAATAAGTGGATTTGATCACATTTGGTTCACCAGGGTGAATTGAAGCCATTCAGGTGGAAACCAGTGGCTTGGTCAACCTCTCCGGCGCTCCCCAAACACTCAGCCGCAGTGTCCCCGGCCCTCCGTTACTTTGTCCTTGCGCCTTCTCAAACAGCTTGTGACTTTTAACACAACCTGGCAACACCAAGATGTCAACCGCCAGACAGCATTTCAAAATTGGGCTGTTCCCTAGAACCCTCTCTTAAAAAGAGAGTGGCCCCCGCTTTAGGCCCCGGTTTAGGTACTGGTCCCAGAGATTGCACGGGAGAAGTAGTAGCTTGTTTTCACAACAAGGGGGCGTACTCCCTCTCTGTGCTTAACCTGGAGAGCAGAAAACTTAATTCAAATAAAAAATTCAAAACTGTTTTAAATTGAAATTTAAAATAAGCATGTAAGAAAGAATTAAAATGAAAATCTGAATAATATCCTATAATAACCAATGATAACAGTAAGGTATCATTAATAATTATGAAATTAATCAAAAAGGGTAAAAGTAGACATGCAATTCAAAACAGAATTGAAAAGAGTGCAAAGAGCTGAGAGCTGCAAGCTGTTAACTGACTTAACAGGAGACTGCCACTAGATGGCTTACTTCCTTCTAAGTGGGTCAATCAATGGTTGACCGGAAACATCTAGATTTCCACTATTAAACAATTACATTTTAATTCAAATCATGTTTGAACCAAATTCAAAGTAAATGTAAACAATCAAAGGAAGGGAAATTTTATTTTTTTAACCTAAAATAATATTTGCACTAGCAAAGCTGTAAATGCAAATAATTGTTGAGAATTTAGACACCTAATTCAATAAATCACAGGGAAATAGATTAGCAATTAGAGCGCATTATCTGAAACGGCCCCGAGATGGCGTATTTGCACTCATGCAAGCTGACATCAGAAGGCAGGGCGTAATTTTGAACTTCTAAACAAAAGACCCCCTCTAGTGTTTAGTAAGCGGAATTACAGCCAATTTAAATGACTTAGAATCTGATCGTTTGTCAGGCTGATTTTCTGCATCAAAATCACAACTAACAAACAGACAAAGGTTTTACCTCTGCGGTGCTATATTAAACAGAGCGTGAAGGAAGGATCCGTTCACTGCCAAACACACAACTGTTAACAACAGGAATTTTCCATCTGTTGACTCCCATAAACATTTATCAAAATAGCACTTATGATTTAAATGTTTTAGGTTTAAAATCGGGTAGGTAAGCCAATTTTAGACCAGGAGTTTTTATCGTTTATTTTTGAATATCACTGTGGTTCACCACGAATTCAATAACGATATTTAATAAACAAGGCCTTTTTAACAGAATCAGAGGAACATCGCTCATGTTCAGATTTACATGTTGCAACTAATAAAAGATTTCTTCATCTTTTTTCATATTAAAATGTTCTCACTGCATAGCGATCTTGGTCTTTCTTAACAGTAGACTTTTAACATTATACTGCAGTTTACTTTCATTAAAATAACAGTGACTATACTGTTAAGTTTCTATAAATACCTAACGTGCTGACTGATCAGCTTTTTGCCTCAGTCAGTTAGGAGTGAGTTTGCGTCTTGCGACTTATCTCACAAGTACATAATTTCATAGCGCACATGCAGAAATTATTAATAACCATATACACAGATTGAACTGGATTGCTCACAAAACGAAGTTTGAAATGCGCGCGTTCCTCAACCATTTATGTAGCCGCACTGGGTTGTACATAATAATTAACTCAAATTATATATAGGGAATTTGAATAATTATTCAGGAATATGATTAATATATATATATATATATATATATATATATATATATATATATATATATATATATATATATATATATATATATATCATGTTACAGTTGCATTACAATTATTGAAGATGAAAAATAGGTCAATTGTATATATTAATAACTCATCACAAGGCACTGTAATTTACTCATTAATATTTCAATATTCTATTCTTCATATCAATTATTGTGACATCTTTTACTAGAAATTAATATAAATCAAACGTGGTTCGTCCAGCAAACGGCCGTAAGATTAACTTTCAGTAACGCTATCACTTCTTATAATTCCAGGACAAATAGTTTCTGGCCATGAAACCATTCTCCTGTCCTTATAAAATTTAGATTACTTAAAAGTAACAAATAAGCTTTGTAGCTAAGATCGACATTTCATTGACTTTGTAACATGAGCAACTTAGACAGACAATCTGGAGTATATGGAATTTAATAATTGATAATACATCAAACTATGATTTATACAGAGTAAATACGCATACGACAATATAGACAGTAAACTTTGTACAAGACCTAACGGAATCCAAATTAGGGAGAGGGAGAGAGAGAGAGAGAGAGAGAGAGAATGAGTGAGAGAGGATGAATGAGAGGATAGGCGTGATCACAGAATCACGCGCTCAGTTATGCAAACTCACAGACAGTAACCCTTGAAAGACAACAACGAATCAAATCATAGACAAACTTGAAGCAGCATTTAAATCTCCATAGAGAATGATACTTGCATGTGGTCTCTTTGTGACTGGGCATGTTCTTCCATGTCTTCCGGTGCAAGCAGACTCGCCCGAAGTTTTAAAGAAGTGATTCAGAGTCCTTCTCCATTTGGTTCTCTTTGTGTATGCGAAAGACGAGCTTGCGTGCAGCGTGTATCGGTCTGGGCGTGTTCTCTCAGATCTTGCGGGGCGAGCGGACTCTCGCGAAGTTTTGAAGGTTCAAAGAAAGCAATGTTTCAGAATTTGTCTTCCTCGTGTGGAGAGGCAAATAGGTGAGTAAACTTAGTAATGAAAAGAAACGAAAACACGGAGATAAAAGCTCCCGAAGGAGCCATGAGAGTAAGAGTCAGAGTAAGAGTAAGAGAGAGCTAAGAGAGGGAGGTGCTTCCTGGGTCAGTCCTTTATAGCTCGACTGGTTCACGCCTCCGTTCGCGTGAACAACCAATGAACGTCCGCGATCTGAAGCGGGAAAAAATTCCTTTGTCTCTGGGGAAATGCCCACTCTAATAAGTTCTGGCTTATAACATTTCAGTAGTGATATTCAAGCAAGTTCATAGTTCCAGATTAATACATTTTACACACCTTGCATATAGGTGGATAGTTGGGTCACAACATGACAATTCCAAAAACACCAAACAGTACATATATAACTGATAGAAACACGACGTTACATTCATATGCAGAATTACACACATTTAAAGATTAACACACGATAAAATTGTGGATACTCCCATTTTTGATTATGGAAAACATCTAATGCACCAAAAAGCAATACTTAATACATTTGAATACATTGAGAAAAGGTAATAGTTTAGAATGCATTGAGAAAAGGTGCCAGTGGGCTGGCTTTTTCTGTCCTGTTTCCCAGTGGTATCATAAAGTTTTACGAGCTGGTTAGGAGTAGGGTTACAGCTTATGATTCTATTTGAGAACATTAAAATTAGGAGAAGCATTTCCAATTTGCAAATCATCAATTTATAATCCTCGCATAACAAGGATTAACCATCTTATGCAAAACACAAACCTATTCAAAATACATATTATTAAGGGCTTACATAAAGAGCCTAAAGAAAGGTTTGTTTGTGTGTGTGTGATTATGTGTGTGTGTTGTGGAATGTGTTCCTCCTTTGAGGCTCGCGTGGGTATCCCTGGACAGTCTTAAGAGGTGTAAGTCACCCACGGCAGGATGTTGCCGACATCGCGGCGCCCTAAATGGTGAATTATGTTGGAAGATGTAGTAAAACAAAGGTCCTTGTTTACTCACGTTCTGGTCTTTGAGTGCAGAATTTGTTAGAGTTAGGATTCATTAATATGGAACAGATGGCTGAAATACCATCAGCTCAGTGTTACAGACACACAGAACATGCAGGATTCATATTTAAATAGATATTTAAATTCGGCTTAATATTGACAGGTACTGATCAATATCATGATTTGATGTAAGTGCAATGACCTACTTTTGATTAATTCATTCAAAATTTGACAAATTCCGTGATATTCTGCGTTAAACTGTAAATTCTGTTTTTATGACTGGATTCCGCGATTCCTGATGAGGTTAGAGAACACCTGACAAGAGATAAGAGACCATTCCTTCATCCAGAATCACTCCAGACCCTTTACATTCCCAGCTCCATGTTTGTGCTTCTCCTCTTCAGTTCACTCCTCTCATTTCCTGTAGGGTTCCGGTCAGAGGACTGGAATGGTTTGTGCCCAGTAGACACATTTTTGTTATTTTTGAGGTTTGTGTTTGGATTATTGTAAGGTTGGAGGATCTAAACATGGCCCTTTATAAGATGTCTAACAGAGTCAGTCACTTACTGATTTTTTATCTGTTGGTATTTGATATAATCAAAGATGCCATGTGTCTAAACAAGACGTCCAGGACCTCCAGCAGAAATATAGGCCCACAACATCAAACAAACAGCAGTATATTTCATTGCACACATGGGGTATTTTTTATCTCTGTGTTCACCAAACCCATCTTGAGTATTTGCTATAAAAAAGCTCAATTTTTAGTTTCATCGCATCATAGAAGCCAGTCCCGTTTGAAGTTCCAGTCGTGTCTGAAAACTAAATGTGCTTTAGTTTGTTTTCGGATGAGCTAGGAGAATTCTGAGACTCAACTTTTTTTCTGCAGGTCTCCAGCTGTGAAGAGTCTTTGGCCATTGTTTCGTAAAATGTTCTATTGATTGGAACCCCTTGATTATTGCCCTGATGGTGGAAATGGGAATTCTCATTGCTCTAGCTCTTTTCTTAAAGCCACTTCACTAATTCACTAGTTTGTGAAGCTCAATCCTCTTTTGCTGCACAGTTTTTCTAATTGTGATGGATGATTAAGGGAATTCATTTTTGTTTTCCCTCCTCTTTATATTTCTGTGAAACAGGAAGCAATGGCTGGATAATTTCATGTTCATAATCACCCTGGAGTACTCAAAATTGTGAATTTGAATGGGAATATACTTCAGAGATATTTTAATCATAAGAATTTCTAGGGGTGTCCTTAATTGAGTCCAACATGTATTTGAGAAAAACATTTATTTCATAACTATATTTCCCCTCATTTTAAATTCTTATTATCCAATGAAAGGTTAGCTTTTTGTGATTTAAAAAAAAATATGATCAAAAGGATTAACAATGCAGATTCATTTTCACAGCCATATTTGTTCATATTTACCAAGGGTGACAATATTTTTGGCCATGACTGTGTATATATAACTTAAAACATGTATATATCAGTCAACAAGATGACATGGTGAAACACTTACATCAGCCAAATTTAACAATTTACTAATTTAGAACATCACAGGAAACCACAAATTTAGGTTATCTTTCCATATAAAAAGCACTGATGAATCAGACAAAGCTCTGCAAACTGCCGATCGCTGCTTCTGTCCTGAGATGAAACTTCCTGGTAAAAAATAAACAAAACAAATCATCCTGTTTTGAATGCATCTTTATGCCCCGTTTTTCACACTTTTTTGAAGCTTTGATTGTGTTTACAGTGTGCAATATAACATGTGTTCATGTTTCGCGTGTAAAAAAACAAACTATTTTTCACACAATTCACCTATCTGTATACCGCTGTTTTCACTTTCATAAAAACGGGCTGATGACTTCCTTGTTCTATAAAGTCCCTCCTTCAGAAATACGTAACAAGTTCTGATTGTGCCAGCGGTTCCTGTGTTGTGATTCGACAGCAACTGAGCGCACGCTGCCCTCCTGGAAACACGATTGGGCTAGTTTTGAGAAGCAAGTGGGCAGTAGCATGTGCTGGAGATGTACCTATAATCACAGGAGCGTTTTTACTAACGAGATGCGCATGAAAATCACACAAATTTTTTTGCACAGCCCTACCATCTAGTTAACAAAGCTAAACAGCGATGCCCTTTGTGTAATAAGTTACAGAAACTGTTAAACGCACCAACTTAAATAATAAAATACACTTACCGGTTGTGGTCCATAAACAACCCCTTCTCCAGACAAAGAATAGTCAAGAATAATCTTTGTGTGAATCCGGCATTAAACTGATTGAGATTGAGGAAGCTGTCCTCAGCAAAATGTGCTGCACATAGTTTTACATGTGGATTATAATTTTCGGGAACCGAGTTAAACATAAATTATAACCATTAATCTCCAAGTTCAGTGTCCCTGGGAAGCCCAAACAAAGATGATTGGACTCCGAGATGAAAATAACAGCGTTTCGACGACATGGCCACAAACACAAACACAGCTCTTCCTCTTCTCCGTCGGAGCACAACAAGACCACGCCCCATTTTTGTGTATTCATGTGGGCGGAGGTTAGTCAAAAAACTGTTTAAGTGACGTCATTACTGCAGGAACTAGAGGGATGTAGTCCAAACGGGTCGTTTTTTGTAGCCAAATTATGTTAAATAAAATATCTCGATTGGCATTGAACTTTGAGCTTTAGAATTTTACAGATATTATTTATACTCTAACAACAACATTACACACTAACTAAAGTTTAAAACATGGGATCACGAAGAACGGGACCTTTAATGTGTTGTAAAGCTGTGTAACTGGCTGTGCTGCATCTCCTCATGAACTGAGCACGAGCCAGCTGTGAACACTACAGTGCACTCAGGCAGCAGGTTAGTGAGCACCTCACAGCCTCTGCTGGCACATGATGCAAATACAAATATGGCATTTATTTTTCTCTCTAAATAAAAAGACAAAAATATCCGTGCTCTGTGACGAAATAAAAGTTGTCAACAGTTAATTGAAGTTTATTGCCACATCAGCTTCACACAGACTATTTCATGGCAAAGATTATACATTAAACATATAGTAGAACACAAAATACAAATACAAAAATCAATTAATTAATAACAGTTATATAACAAAGTATAACACAGACATTTCTATAAAAATATTTTAAATTTACTTTTGAAATAAATTGTAAAAAAAAAAAAAAAAAACTTATAAAAAGTCTTCTAAAACATGTCCTCCAGAGGTTGTCCTGTTGATAATCTTTGTCTCATGAGATTAAATATTGGACAGACCAAAAGCACATGTTTCACTCTCACGTGAGTCCTGCCATACTGACATTTTGGTGCTTCTTCACCAACCAATAAATATCCATGAGTTAATTTAGTATGTCCAATACACCTTTATACACTTATAAACTTGGTCATGCCTGGATTTAAAATAATAAATATATCTTCCTACAATAGAATTGATTTCAAATTGTGTTATTTTGACATTCTTTAAAGTTTTCAACACAAATATTTCACGATATGATTAAAACCATTACCAAATGGTTTCCAGTCTCATGATTTTCAAGTTCATGGTTTTCTCGCGGAATCGAGCTACTTGAGAACTGTTGATTATTTCCCCTGCAGTTTTTCACAAATTCTAAATAATTACAAACTCCTTCTGGTTCCTTTTTACACCAGTAGTTATATTAATGAGATATTACAAATAATATGGCAATAAATTGTAGGGTCTTGGACATTGTGTTGGTGCAGAAATGAGGATGTGTACTTTGCTAAATATATTTTGAAGTTAATACATGATATAATATTCAGTAAACATTCTCAAGTGTTCTCAGATCATATTTGAATAAGCTGTTTTGTCCTTCAGGGCACAGGTAATCAAATCCAGCATGATCACATGGTTCCTGTGATCTTGTCCTCATTTGGCCGCACTAATCCATCTGAACATTTCCCTACCCTTTTTTTTTGCACCTGATTGTGCAAATAATTGGACTGGATGTAAAAGTTAGCTCAAATTATTTTGCCTATGTAAAAAATGTTGTTCACTTCCTTTACTGAAAGTTAAGAAGCAAGCTGAGAAAAGGACTGCTGATGACATGCATGAGACACAAGATGTATGCCTTTTCCTTTTCCTTAAATTAAATTCAGAGTCAGCAATTTCACTCCAGAATGAGAAAACGGTTTCTGAGAACGATTCTGTTTGTGTCAGCAGATACTTCATTGATCATCACAGGCTTGGGGAAGTCGTGGCCTAATGGTTAGAGAGTCGGACTCCCAATCGAAAGGTTGTGAGTTCGAGTCCCGGGCCGGCAGGAATTGTGGGTGGGGGGAGTGCATGTACAGTTCTCTCTCCACCTTCAATACCACGACTTAGGTGCCCTTGAGCAAGGCATCGAACCCCCAACTGCTCCCCGGGCGCCGCAGCATAAATGGCTGCCCACTGCTCCGGGTGTGTGCTCACAGTGTGTGTGTGTTCACTGCTCTGTGTGTGTGCATTTCGGATGGGTTAAATGCAGAGCACAAATTCTGAGTATGGGTCACCATACTTGGCTGAATGTCACTTCACTTTCACTTTCCTTTTCACTTTCACTTGAAACAATCACCTCAGGTCCACACGTAATTGCTCCAAGTTTCAGTTTGAAAGGTCACGGGTCAAGGAACATTTAATGACACAGTTTTAAAGGGAAATCCTCTAGCTGCAGAAATTCTGAAATGCGTTATCAGAATTTAACACTGTACTAATGCTAAGAATTCACTCATCTTCAACTTTCTCTAAATGATTTTTATTATGAGCTGCAAAAATTAATTCTGTGTTACATCTGAAATTGATTGTAGGATGGAAAACACTAGCCTGACTACGTCAGACTTCGTACTTCCGCTCAATTTCATTTCACTTCTGTACTCAGTCTGAGATAGCGACCTATCTCCCAGTTTTCCTCCAGCCTCAAAACAGCCGGCCAATCAACGAACAGAGGGCATGCTGGGAGCTGTGACGTAGATGCTAAGCGCGTAATGTAAGATCGTAGTTTAGGTTAGGGAAATCGAAAATGACAGCGGAGGTGGAGACATGGGATGCTATTCGCAGAGTGTTTGTTTCACATTTTGAATGGAAGTGATGTTGTGGCCCTACTCGTGACAGGTTTTGGGAAAAGTTTAATTTATCAGCTGTTACAGATCGTCAGTGAGAAACTGGGGAGGCCAAAGTCCGGTTAGGCGATAATTGTGATTGTGTCCCCCTTGATTGCTCTCATGGATGATCGGGTTAAGGAGGCAGTGAAACTTGCTCAATGGTTTTGTTTTTGCAGCATACCTGTGTTTAGAGTGGAAGTTCAAGGCAGCTGAGCCTTAATAAAACACAGGACATGGAGCTGCTGTTACAGGCTGCTGGTATGTGTGAATAAAGGCGCACGAAGGAGAAGATATACTAAAGGGTACTTTTAATAATCGCGGGAGAATAAGGGCACATCCAACATAATACAATACATAAACTTAGGATACAACATCAACTTAACTTAATCACAGACAAAGAGGAACTCAAAAGACAGGGTATTTAAACACGAGGGAGAGATCTGATGAATGGAGACAGGTGGGGATTAATCAATTAACCAAACAAGAAAAGGAAGATGACCAAATAAGGAAAAAGAAAGTAACTGAATGTAACAGTTCGGCCCCTCCCGGAACGGTGCGTCCTCGCACCGCAAGAGGAATACCAGCGGAGGGAGGGTGGGGGTTCTGGAGGCGGACGTGGGGCAGGCAAGGGGCAGGCAATGGAGAGGATCCAGGATGGAGTAGGAGGGAGGAGCCAGGGAGGAGCCCAGAGCAGGAAGAGCCAGATGGTGCTCCAGAGACCAGCCAGGATGATGACCCACGGGGGGAGTCGACGGCGGGAGGAGCCATGGTGGAGGAGGAGCTGACGAAACCAGGGGGCTGTCAGACGGAGACTGCGCCGGTGGGTGAAGAGCCCATGATGGAGCAGAGCAGCCGCAGAGCCAGGGTGAAGCCGATGATCCAGAGGGCCAAGGCGGAGCAGAAGGCTCAGGCGACCAAGGCGGAGGTGGGGCCCTGGAAGACCACTGCAGAGCAGGAGTGACTGAGGATGGAAGCGGAACCAGAGGGAAGGAGGAGCCTGTCTGAGCCGGAGGGATGGAGTGACGAGCGAAGCCAGAGGAATGGAGTCCCGAGGCGGCAGATGGTTGACGACTGACCAAGTTCGAGCCAGAGGCATGAGGGAGCCTGGTGGAGCTGGTGGGATGCCAGGCCACGGCGGAAACGAGGGAGCTAAAAAACAAGGTGGAGCCGCTGGGTCGAAGGATCGAGGAGGAGTCCAGAGCTTGGAGGCTGGAGGCGGAGACAAGGAATCCACACGCCAAGGCTGAGCTGAAGGCTGGAAGTCCCGTGGCGAACCATCGAACTCAGATTGCACTGACCGAGGGTGAGCTGCGGGACTGAATGGCACCAGCGGAGATGAGGTCGAGTAACTGGCTGGACTAGGAGGAGATGAGAGCGGAAGGATGGGAGGAAATACAGGGTGATCAGAGCCAGCAGAGAAACAGGAGATTCAGGGCTGGACGGAACCAGCGGAGAAACAGAAAATTCAGGGTAGGTGAAGATATACTAAAGGGTACTTTTAACAATCACGTGAGAATAAGGGCACATCCAACATAATACAACAGATAAACTTTAGGATACAACATGAACATCAACAAAGAGGAACTCAAAAGACAGGGTATTTAAACTCGAGGGAGAAATCAGGTAAATGGAGACAGGTGGGGATTAATCAATTAACCAAACAAGAAAAGGAAGATGCCCAAATAAGGAAACAGAAAGTCACTGAATGCAACAGCTGCTGCTTCACCATCAGAGTGTCTGTATTTTTTTGATAAACATTAAAAGCACTGCAACACATTTTATCAAGTTTTTTTGTAATTCAACATAGCTGAAACATGAGTGACATGAGAGCGTTGCAACTACATGAAATACAGTCTGTACACATAATGTGATTTTGAACACAAGCTTCTGGAGGGCGCATAAGTTTGAACTAGTGAGTTTAGGTATACTGGTGCCATGCCAGTGGTCGTCCTGTATGCAAGTCAAAGGCAGGACCGGGTCATTGTAGCAATATGGTCTGTGAAGCTTAACTGATAATTGATCACAACTCTTTGGTTTCTGGCTGTCCTGGAAGGAGTTATGGTTGATAAACCCAGCTGTAATTTTTTTTGATGAAATGATGGGTTAGCTGGAACCACCAGCAGTTATCTATTGAATTCCTTAACACCACTGACTCTTTAAATTTGTTGCAATGTGTTAACCATCCTACACATCTACTAGGACACACTTTGGAATTACTATTGACTTTTGGTCTCTCTATAACGGACGTTGAAATGACTGAATACCTCATATCTGACCACCTTCCCAATGTATTTATTATATCTTCTTGAGATTTCTGATATAAGACCAAGCTAAGCATATACTAAGCATATACTCGGCAAGATTTTACTGAGCTTTACAATAAACTGTTGAGTCATCATTCTCTGATCTTGATGCTGAACATCATTGCAGTTCTTTAAATAAAGTTTGGACTGATGTATTAAATTCCATTGCACCTTTAAAGCATTCTAAACTAAAACCCAAATCAGAACCTTGGATTGATAATAACATTCGCTTCTTGAAACAAAGAAAATGGAAAAAAGACAAATTGCAAATCTCTTTTGATATTCTGAAGAATTGTTTGTCCTTATATCAGAGAGCTGTGAAGGAAGGCTTTCTATTTTTCAGATCTTATTGAAAAGCATCACTGTACTCCTAAAATATTTTTCTCTGTTATTATATCTGCTCTAATTTTTTCCACTTTTTAAAACTCCTTCATTTGCACTTTCTGACAGTGTCAGGGAAAGTTACTTTTAAAAATAATGCATTACAATATTGCGTAACTCCCTAAAAAGGAACTAATTACGTTACTTACAGTAGTTACTTTTTATGGAAAGTAATGCATTATGTTACTTTTGTGTTACTTTTCCAATCTGGACAGGGCTTACTTGTTTGTTTTTAATATAAAAAGTTATATTGTTTGGTAAATGTAAAAGCCCTTTCACAACAAAAGCTAAATTAATAAGTTTCCAGCTGAAGAGAAAGTAATTTCACACCTGGACAACGTGAAAATTCAAGTTCAACACACTTAAGCAATAAAAAAAGAAGCACAATGTATTAATCTCACATTTCTCCCCATGTTCGAAATCTGGGTGTATTGTTTGATAATTCCTTAAAATTTGATAAACAAATTAGTGCTGTAGTAGGTTCTAGCTTCTTCCATCTTCGCTTCCTTTCTAAAATCATGTCATTTCTCTCAAAAAGCTCTCTAGAGGTTGCTATCCATACCTTTATTACATCTCAGCTGGATTATTGCAACACCCTCTATTACGGTATATCAAAGTCCCAAGCTCTCATTTACAAGAAGTTCAAAATGCAGCAACTAGATTCTTGAAGGGGTATAAAAAGTTTGATCATGCCACTTTCCTCTTGCAATCATTGCACTGGCTGCGAGTTCACTATCGGATTGTTTAAATCTTTGCGGTCTATAAATCACTTCCACAATAACAATCAAGCTCCATTTTATTTGTCTAAATTAATCCACCCCTATTCTTCGACGTGGGGACTAAGATCAGAGGGCAAATTGTGCTCCAGACCCCTAGAACCCGATTAAAACCAAAGGATCTAGAGCCTTTGAAGTGGCTGGTTCCACACTCTGGAACAACTTTACGGGCGTAGCGGATATGACCCGAATCAGACAAATTAAAGAGTCGATCAAAACTGTGGTTGAAACACGAGCCGAATTCCTCAGAAAGGCAACAGGAAGTCATAAAACATTCTGTGCCACAAGTCCCAAGCAAGATAACCAACCAACCAACTCTTTCACAGAACAGCTTTCAACATTAACACCACTAGAAAAATTACTGACAATTTCAATTCGGAGAAGAGATTGTCAAATTTGGGGCAAGTAATTGAGATGCAACGCTGGACATCACATGTAAACCCATGAGAGTTATACAACATATCCTTAAACACTTCCCCCACCTGACTGAAATTCCTAAGGGGGGCCTTTTAACCTCTGGTCTCTACAGAAATCTTTGTCAAAAGAATTGCACAGAAACTGTCTTTTCTACATATATATGGAGCAAAATGAACTCAAAAAGACTTATAAATGAATATCAGTCCATCGCTTCACTCCTTATTCATTTATATGTAACCCACACATTTGACTATCATGTTATAATCAGTTATTGTGTATGTCTTTTAATAACTGTTGGATAGCTTAAGGATACATATTCATGTCTAGTATGTATGTATTTGAATTTGCTTGCTTGAAACAGTCATGACCATCAGTTATTTGTCAAATGTATCATATTCTTGTTATAGGAATCATGTCCAAAATTATACCCTGCTAGAGCGGGAAAATTCGGACCATGTGCATGATAAGATAACATATGATTTATGATACCCCCGAGCCAAGACAAAATCTGATTGGTCAAGACAACATTTGAGGTGTGGCCAACAGGCCAGTTTAAATACTTAGGACACCATAAAATCTTGCTTTTAGCTTTTAGGTTGTTTCTTACTGGTGTATCTAATATAATTTTAACCTCATTGAGGAACTCAATGCGAGGGCTAATTAAGTGATTGATGGTTGTTCATGTCTATGCAATTTAACATATTAACTTGGGATTCCACATTTTCATTCTCTTAAACTCATTCTTCCCTAACTTTCGATCTTCCTGCAACTTGTGTGAATGTGTGAGTGTGCACGTTTATATGTTAGATTAGTTTATATGTCTTATATTTAGCTAATAAAGCCTTATTCATATTGAAAAGAGAAGTATCTTGTGTTTTGTGCTTACAAGTTAATGCCTTAAACTGCCGATCTTGTTACTGTGCTAATTGATAGTGTTTTCACTATACTTTGGATATTAATATCCAGCGCAGATTTGATGTTAAACGGCTCGTTCAGTGAATCTCAGGGCGTCTCAGTGATCAGCCGCGAAACAGTGATTCTGTTCAAATTCCCTTTAAAATCTTAAATGATTCCCTTTGAGCTAAATTGACCTGTTTCCCTTACATGGGGAAGTCATGGCCTAATGGTTAGAGAGTCGGACAAGCAAACAAAGGGTTGTGAGTTCGAGTCTCGGGCCGGCAGGAATTGTAGCTGGGGGGAGGGCATGTACAGTGAGCAAGGCACCGAACCCCCAACTGCTCCCTGGGCGCCGCAGCATCAATGGCTGCCCACTGCTCCGGGGGTGTGTTCACGGTGTGTGTGTTCCCTGCTGTGTGTGTGCACTTTGGATGGGTTAAAAGCAGAGCACGGATTCTGAGTATGGGTCACCATACATGGCCATATGTCTGTGACGAGTGGGGCGGGGCCGAGGGACGTGGGAGCGAGGCCGGTGGAGTGATTGGAGATGAGCTACACCTGTTCGACCCGCCGGTCTTGAGGCCCACGGAGGAGATGGAAGGATATAAAATTGGAGCGATGACAGTGAAGGATGAGAGAGGACCAGGCCTGGGCTTTTAGTTGTGTTTTGGTTTTTATTTGAGTGCACCAGTCGTCGCTGCGACGGAGGAGAGGAAGAGCTGTGTTTGTGTTTGCCATGTCGTCGAAACGCTGTTATTTTCATCTCGGAGTCCAATCATCTTTGTTTGGGCTTCCCAGGGTCGCTGTACTTGAAGATTAATGGTTAAAATTTATGTTTAACTCTGTTCCCGAAAATTATAATCCACATGTAAAACTATGTGCAGCACATTTTGCTGAGGACAGCTTCCTCAATCTCAACCAGTTTAATGCCGGATTCGCAAAAAGATTATTCTTGAAAGATGGAGCAGTTCCCTCTTTGTCTGGAGAAGGGGTTGTTTATGAACCACAACCGGTAAGTGTATTTTATTATTTAAGTTGGTGCGTTTAACAGTTTCTGTAACTTACTACACAAAGGGCAATGCTGTTTAGCTTAGTTAACTAGATGGTAGGGCTGTGCAAAAAAACCGAATGAGATTTTCATGCGCATCCCGTTAGTAAAAATGCTCCTGTGATTATAAGTACATCTCCAGCACATGCTTCTGCCCAGTTGCTTCTCAAAACTAGTCCAATCGCATTTCGAGGAGGGCAGTGCACGCTCAGCTGCTGTTGAATCACAACACAGGAGCCGCTGGCACAATCAGAACTCGTTAAGTATTTCTGAAGGAGGGACTTTATAGAACAAGGAAGTCATCAGCCCGTTTTTGTGACAGTGAAAACAGCGGTATACAGATAGGTGAATTGTGTGAAAAATACTATTTTTTTACACGCGAAACATGAACACATGTTATATTGCACACTGTAAACACAATCAAAGCTTCAAAAAAGCGCGAAAAATGGGACCTTTAAATAAAACTGAAATAAAACTGAACTTGAAATATATACTTTTTTTTTTACAGACATTGTACAGGTATTGTAAACTTAATACACCCTTTTTACCCATTTAATATATTTTAGTGTTTGTTTTAAATTTCAGAGAACTCGTAGCAGTAAAATATAAAACAATAAACACCATATATATATATGTATATACAAACCCGATTCCAAAAAAGCTGGAACACTGTACAAATTGTGAATAAAAACAGAATGCAATGATGTGGAAGTTTCAAATTTCAATAATTTAATGTATTCAATTCAATAATAAGATGATGATAACTTCAAACTCTTAGCAATTTTTCTCTGAGAAACTCCTTTTCTGATATTGCTCCACTATTTTTCGCCGCAGCATTGGGGGAACTGGTGATCCTCTGCCCATCTTGACTTCTGAGAGACACTGCCACTCTGAGAGGCTCTTTTTATACCCAAACATGTTGTCAGTTGACATAATAAGTTGCAAATTTGTCCTCCATCTGTTCCTTACATATACATTTAACAAATACTCTCAAATTCAAGGACTTAAACCACATAAGCACAGGTAAGTTTTTTGGTATTTTCACCTACATTTTAATGTTTACCCCACAAACAAAAAATAAAAAAATAAAAAAGGTTTCGTTGTAAAGAAAACCCTTTAAAATACAATATATGGGTGTAATTCTTTATAAATAACATTATATAGGTTTCAAATATTACAATAAACACAAAAAACAGGCGCTTTCTGGCTTTGAAAAAAAGTTTTTTTTTTTACATTTTTTTATCTGTAATTTAGGTTCTATTAGGAACATGATAATATGTCGTGGTCACAAGATATGAATTTGTGGGAACATCGTATTAACTCATGGGAAGTTCATATTATGTAGTGGCCACAATATCATTTTGATGAGGTAACGATATCCTTATGTTTTTTTTATTATATTTTTGAATGGTAATATACTATGGTTTCCACACAAAAAAAGGAATAAGCACAACTATTTTCTATATTGCTAATCACAATTGTTTCTTGAGCAGCACATCAGCATATTAGAATGATGTCACTGAAGACTGGAGTGATGTTGCTGAAAATTCAGCTTTGATCACATAAATAAATTACATTTTAAAATGTATTTACATAACTGTTATTATAAATTGAAATTATATTCCACAATAATTATTCACTATACGGTGACCTCGGAATAAGAGAGAAACAGACTAATATTAGCGTAGATGCCATTCTTCTAATGATGTAGCAAGTACATCGGGTGTTATGGGAAGTGTTCCCGGTTCCGGTTTACCTAATTAATGCAGCCTAAAAATCCTTTAACAGATTTGGAAATTAAAAGCATATTAGTATGTTATGTGTAAGCCAGGTTAAAGAGATGGGTCTTTAATCTAGATTTAAACTGCAAGAGTGTGTCTGCCTCCCGAACAATGTTAGGTAGGTTATTCCAGAGTTTAGGTGCCAAATAGGAAAAGGATCTGCCGCCCGCAGTTGATAAATGCATGGATTAACATTCCTGCATTTGACATTGAGAGCATAGGCCGTAATTTAGATATATTTTTGTGATGGAAAAATGCAGTTTTACAAATGCTAGAAATATGGCTAAGGAAATATCAAATAACACACCTAGGTTCATAAGTGATGGTGAAGAATTAAGCAGGGATGTGCAGAGAGTTCCTCAGGGACAGGGGCTCAAATGTAAAATATGGGCAATGAAAAACAAACTATAGGTCAAAATTTCAGATACAGTACTATTTTATGCTTCTGCATAGAAGTCACTTATGGCCATCAAGCCTGCATTTATTTTATCTAACTTTTAATATACTTTAAAATACATTTTATGCAATGCTGATTTATTTTCAGTGTTGGAAACTTGCTTTTTCAGGATTCTTTGATAAATAAAAAGTAAAAAAAAAAGAACAGCATTTATTTAAAATATATCTTTTGTAACAATGTACACTACTGTTCAAAAGACTGAAGTCAGTATTTATTTTTATTTATTCATTTTTTAAAGAGTTTTTATTCATCAAATATTTGTTAAATTGATTTAATAGCTTTGATCACAGCAATAAATATTTTTAAAACATATTAAAATAGAAAAACATTCTTTTAAATCGAGTTAAATTTATTATAATTTTTTTTTTAATAGTTTTATTTTCTGTATTTTTGTTCAAATAAATGAAGGATTGGTAGAGCATTGCATTAGCAGTACAAGAGGTTGTGGGTTTGATTCCCAGGTAACATGTTAGGTTAAAAATGTTAGTCTGAATGCACTGTAAGTTGCTTTGGATAAAAGCGTCTGCTAAATGCATAAATTATTAAGTAATTATTAATTAATTAATAAAATTCCTTTCACATTACCATTTCGCCAGCCTACACTTCACATAACAGGCCTGTAAGTGGCACTTCGGGCTTCATTAACTACGATAGTTTCATGAAATAGTCATCAGTGTAAATATAAGTTAAATGAATAGACTATCGATTTCCATTATTGCAACGTTTGGCGCTGCACAGTTTTGTGAAGTGCTTTTATAGTCATTTAGCATCCATTTTCTCACCAATGTAATTTGATTTATAAAATGTGACAACCCGCAGATCCAGATTGCTCCACAAATGTAAGGACAACTGTCCATGTAATTTTCAACTGATTTATGAATAAGAATGATAAATGACCACTCCACTTCTCATTACTGTCCAATGAAATTTGAACTAAAACGTGGTTGGTGTATTATACATGAAACTGGGCAATGATGAATTATGTAATATTCTAAAATAACTAAATCTACACACTAGCTTTAATTATTGATAAAACAAGTTTTACATATTGTTTAGTTTATTTATTCCTTCTGGCGATCCACTCACTGAAAGAAGGTTTCCAAACAGACTGTTGAATATCAGTCAGTCAAGTAAAATGCACACAACCATAGTAACGCCTCAGGTGACAAATATGTAAAAATAAACAGGAATTTTCAGACTTTTGAGCGATTGATTACTGTTTTGTACACATTATGTTAATTATAATTCAAATGCATTTTGTTTTATTGAGCCCAATATCATTGCTCTTTGTCTGAGAGGGGCACTTTTGAATGATTATGAAAAAGGGCAGGGGCTTGAGCCCCCAAATACCCCCCCTCACCCCCCTTCTGCACATGCCTGATTACAAGAAAGGATTGGAGCACTATATTATTGTTTTATGTAAAGGTGCTTTGTCAATGGTAGCACTCGCTGGCTCAAGGACTCCTCTCAGGGCCAATCACAACAGGCTTGGCCAGCTGACCAATCAGAGCAGAGTAGGCTTATTGAAGGAAGGGGTTTGCTCAGAACTTGCTTAGAATTAATCATTTCAAAATCAATGTCAAATTACTCTAATATTAAATGTATATTCTAAGAAAATTACCATGTGATTCTGACCTGCATTTAAACCTGTTGTATGAGACACCAACACAATCTTAAGACACTTTAAATTACCATATGCTCTTTAACCTGCTCTTTAAAGGTCCCGTTCTTCATGATCCCATGTTTCAAACTTTAGTTAGTGTGTAATGTTGTTGTTAGAGTATAATTAATATCTGTAAAATGATAAAGCTCCATAAAGTTCAATGCCAAGCGAGATATTTTAACAGAATTCGCCTACAACGAACGACCCGTTTGGACTACATCCCTCTAGTTCCTTCATAAATTACGTCACTAGAACAGTGTTTTGACTAACCTCCACCCACAGGAATACAAAGAAAAGGGGGCGTGGTCTTGTTGCGCTCCAACGGAGAAGAGGAGGAGTTGCGTTTGTAGAGTATGTTTGTTGCCATGTCGTTGAAACGCTGTTATTTTCATCTCGGAGTCCAATCATCTTTGTTTGGGCTTCCCAGGGACGCTGAACTTGGAGATTAATGGTTACAATTCATGTTTAACTCGGTTCCCGAAAATTATAATCTACATGTAAAACTATGTGCAGCACATTTTGCTGAGGACAGCTTCCTCAATCTCAATCAGTTTAATGCTGGATTCGCACAAAGATTATTCTTGAAAGATGGAGCAGTTCCCTCTTTGTCTGGAGAAGGCGTTGTTTATGGACCACAACCGGTAAGTGTATTTTATTATTTAAGTTGGTGCGTTTAACAGTTTCTGTAACTTATTACACAAAGGGCAACGCTTTTTAGCTTTGTTAACTAGATGGTAGGGCTGTGCAAAAAAAACGAATGCGATTTTCATGCGCATCTCGTCAGTAAAAACGCTCCTGGGATTATAAGTACATCTCCAGCATGTGCGTTCAGATCAGGGTTGCCAGGTTTTCAAAACAAATCCTGCCCAGTTGCTTCTCAAAACTAGTCCAATCGTGTTTCCAGGAGGGTAACGTGCGCTCAGCTGCTGTCGAATCACAACACAGGAACCGCTGGCACAATCAGAACTCGTTACGTATTTCTGAAGGAGGGGCTTTATAGAACAAGGAAGTCATCAGCCCGTTTTTATCACAGTGAAAACAGCGGTAAACAGATAAGTTAATTGTGTGAAAAATACTTTTTTTTTACACACGAAACATGAACACATGTTATATTGCACACTGTAAACACAATCAAAGCTTAAAAAAAACACGAAAAACGGGACCTTTAAAATAAATTAGCCTTTTTAAAACCCCAAACTGTTTTATTTATTGCTGAAGAAATATGCATCATACATACATTTCTTAGTTAATGCTCAAACTGTAATTTAAACACATAAATCTTTAATTTAGACCTAAATATATTTTGAAAGTTGGGTGATTGACCTCACGAAAGAAGATATCAGTCATGTGAAGGAAAATAATGTACTTCTGTCCTAGTTTCTGTTTTCCTTTTTTGGTCATGTATCCTGT
Organism: Carassius carassius; assembly: GCF_963082965.1. Classification (NCBI taxonomy): domain Eukaryota; kingdom Metazoa; phylum Chordata; class Actinopteri; order Cypriniformes; family Cyprinidae; genus Carassius; species Carassius carassius. Next base: position 2,676,741 of record NC_081756.1, read on the forward strand.
TCCTGTTTGGTTGATTGATTATTCATCTCATCTGAGTTTGTAATTATTCTGTCTTTATTAGTTCCTGTCTGTTCCTTAGTTGGTTGTCTGGTCTACTAAGTTACTAGTTTTTTTTGTGTGAGCTTGCTGAAAAGTTTCCTTTGGTGGATTTCCCCAGCGTGTTTGTATTAAAAACTGTTAAATGGATTATTGACTCCTGCGTTCTCCCTGAAACTGTGCAAACTGTGACAAACAATAATTGCTTACAGTGTTGCTTATGTCTGAGTCTGCAGCAAAACAGCCAGAAATGAGATCTGTCTGAGATCTGTGCGAAGTGACGGCTCTTTGCTTGAACTTTGAGCAGATGATGTACTCCTGTGGAGCTCCTGATTTACATCCTGCCTGAGATCATTCAAATACACACAAAACAACATGGAAATGATCAGCGAACAGACTGATGGAGTGGTAATCATGAACTAAAGATCTGTGGGTTCATCTAGAGCAGGGGTGTCAAACTCAATTCCTGTAGGGCCTGAGCCCTGCTGAGTTTTGTTACAACCCTGCTCCAAAAAAGAGAGCATGTTGTTTTCAAATAAGCCTGAAGGACTTGATTCCAGGTGAGTTTAATAAGGGCTCCGGCCCTCCAGGAATTGAGTTTGCCACCCCTGATCTAGAGCTACTATAGTTAACATACTGTACATCAAGTCTATATACAGAAGATATTACGACATACAGTATAATTCATCATTGGACAAAGTAAAAGGCAACTTTCTACAGCTGTCTACACTTTCATCACCCGAAGTCCAGCATCTTTTGAAATATCAGGATGTAACAAGGTGGAAGAGGAGAGAGCAGAGCAGTTGTAGTTGTGAATTAGAGTCTCACATTATTATCAATATCATGTTTAGAATTCTGTTGTGTATATCTCTGATTAATCTTTTAATTTTCATTGTGTTTTTGTTGCCAAAGCCATTCATCTACTTTTTAAAATCCCCATTTCTTTCTCTCTGTTGAGTGTTGTGAGCTGGCGAGTGTGCCACTATTCTTTTGTACTTTGTAAATATTGTAAATAGTAGTGTAGGGATTCTGTGCCAGTTTTCTGGCACCTCTTATTTACATATACTTTATTTTAAGGGTTTTTCAAAAATAAACACAGAACAGACAAACAACAGTGTCTCGGACTACACAAGTGAAAAAAAAACAAAAACAAAAGTAGTACTGTGGTAAAAACCTGCAAGGTGCCTAGAAAGGTGTTCAGCTTCAACCTGAGGAGCCACTAGGTGCTGGTTGATCAGTTGATTTGTCCAAATGGCCCAGAAATGGACCCTAGACAGCGGAACATTTTTCAATGGAATAAGTCTTCAAGAATTTGAGTCTTTCCATTTGATTAACAGAGACCATGTCCACAATCCACATTCAACAGGAAGGGAGTAAGGGTGACTTCCAGTTCTTAAGCACAAGTCTCTAAGACACAATCATACTTAGGGTTAAAGACTGTTGTATTGTCCCTGGGATGCAGGAGGTGCGCTGTGAAAACCAAAGATAGCAAGTTCTGCATCTGGTGGAAGATGCATATTGTAAGCCTTGGAGTACCAGTCAAATATTTCTCACCAAAGCCCAGACAATAAAGGGTAAAACCAGAAAGCATGAGAAGTTGTATCCTCTGCCACCGGTCACACATTGGTGAAACAGAGGGGGACATTTTGTTCAGTTTGGTTTTTTTGTGTAATGCAAGCGATGAACAACCTTGAACTGGATCAGTTGGTGTCTGCTGTTAACTGAGCAGTCCGGTATTGTGGCCAGACGCTTGTCCCACATATCAGCAGAGAGCTCGACTCCCAGGTCTTCCTCCCAAGCTGCTTAAAATTCTTAGTGGAGGCTTCAACAAAGCTTTCAATTAAACAAACAAATTTGGAAATAAGATGCCTAGAATCTGGAGGATCTAGAAAAATGTCACACACTTTTCAGGGAGTTTTCAGCGAAATTACAGATTTTGGATTTTACATAATGCCTAATTTGTAGATAATGAAAGAAGTGTGCATGAGGCAAATCAAATTTATCTTCTTTTAAATTTATTTATTGATTGACTCTAACAAAGCCCTTCTCCTTCCAGACAAATAAGTTCTATCAGTCCAGGGGGGTAAAAAAGAATGATTATAACAAATTGGCATATGAACAGAGGTCTCTGGAAAAGACTTTCCTCACCTGATTTAAAATTTTTACTGAATTCTTTAACACAAAATTTCGTTGTGGGCCTATCCAACTTGGAGAACAACATGGCTGCTAAGGAAGTGCCAACAGCCAGGCCAGTCTCCATTTGTGCCCACAGTGGGACATCAGGGGTCAAACTGGTCAGAGTCCCCTCCACCCAATACATTAAAGCCCTAACATTGGTGGCCCAATAATAATAATAATGCTTAAATACAGGCATACCCAGACAACCTCCAGATTTGGATTTTTGTAGATGCATTTTAGAGATCCTGTATGTGTCTTAAAGTTCCAAACATAAGAGACGATTATAGAGTCCAGTTCCCATAAGAAAGTAGAGGTAAGAAAAACAGGGAGATTCTGGCAAAGATATAGGAATCTGGAAAGAGAAACTATTTTTACTTAATTTATATGCCCAATCATTGACAAAGGTAAAAGTTTCCAGCTCCTTATATTGAGTTGACTCATTCAGTTTGATGGTAATGTATTCTACAAATTTACTGTCAGTAAGCAGAGATGGATTGAAACGCCAAGAATAAGATAGCTTCGGGAGAGATGGACATGGTAAGGGGGCTGTGATCGGAGATCAATATGCTGTGGTACCTGGTATCAGTAACATGCGAAATTAACTCAGAATCAACCAGAAAGTAATCTATTCTACTATAAGATTTGTGGACATCTGAATAGTAAGAATAATCTCCGTCAATAGGGTGCTGAATTCACCAAATATCCACTTAATTTCGTCAATTAAGCAGGTTATTTAAAACTTTTTGCACATGGTTTGGATCATGTCCTGAAAAGCATTTCATCACCTCAGTGGTATAATCACCAATCACCGGTTTCTTACCAACTACCAGTTTAGGCTGAAGAGAACGATGTGCTTGATCCACTTTAACCAGGCGAGGAAAATGCTCTTCTCCGAGCAGTTGGGGGATCAGCCTGGAGACAAATTCAGTGAGTTTACCCTCCTCCTCGCACACTTGTATCCGCACGATCTTAATATTATACCTTCTTGACTGAGCTTCTAGATCCAACACTTTAGCACAGAGCTGATTATTTTGCTAAGACAGCTCTGAGTACTTGGTTTCCAACTCTTGCATCCATGCTTCATAGTTGTTCGTAGCCAGCTCTTTATTAGCCACATGAGCCTGTAGCTCAGCCTCCGATGTCTCAAGCTTCTGCAAGTTGAGTTTGAAAGCATCAAAGTGGGGTTAGCTCCCTGCAAGATTGACTCGGACATCTCTTTATATACTGTATCTCCTTGCATATATCATAAGCGGTATCTGGTACTTTTTCCACCGTGTCAAGTGAGCTAGCTTTAGTGTTAGCTCCTGATACTTGGTCGTCAGAGTTCTTTACTTTGGAGGCATTTGACTTCGGCATTATTGAATTGAGACAGAAATTCAAATTAAATAGCAAAGTAGAAACCCTTTGATGGCATAAAACTAAGTAAAAACACGGATAAATAATAACTTTGTCGAGGCCTTGGAGAGGAGCCCTAACAAAACGCGCGTCTGTACCTCAGACATATCACACCCTGTTTTCTTTATTGTAAATGTCATTTTTATGCTTCAGATTGGGAGTTGGGGAAGACTGCTTACATTTATTTCATTTTTCTTTGGCATAGGCTTCTTAGAGTTCCTGGGTTTAGTTAGTGATATGTTTGTTTATGAAGTTATTATATAGTTTTATTTTTCTCCCCATGACGGAAAGATTTCCCATACAACATGAAAATACAACTGTATGTGTGTTTAGTATAATTGGAATTACATGGGAATAAAAACACAAATACTGTTCATGTCAAGCTGTCAATGATAAAATTAAACACTTTCCTCATTTTTTAAACATGCATCCTTATTTTGAATATCTTCTTAATTCAATTCAATTCAAGTTTATTTGTATAGCGCTTTTTACAATACAAATCGTTACAAAGCAACTTTACAGAAAATTATGTTTCTACAATATTTAGTAGTAGCTAGTAGTTTGTGCACGTTTGACAGGATTTTAGAAAAAATAAAAAAATAATAATAATACAAGACGTAGTCAGCTAGACGATGAACTATCAATATTATTAATTAATAGTAATTATATGATGCAGTCACACATGTAGCAATAATTGTTAGTTCTGTTTGTTGATTCAAGGTTAGGATCATCTGGGGTCCTCTGAGGGTCAGCATTATCTCTTCTCAGGTGTTCTGGATCCAGACTGGAGCTTGTGTAAATCCTAGTTACGCAAAACATAGAAACAAAATAGAGACATCATTAGCATAGCTGCTGATCCAACAAAGTAAAATTAGTTTAACCCAAGCTAAAGAATAAAAATGCAGATGCAACTACACTCACAATTTAAGAGATACATTATTCGAATGCTTGGCGAAAGAGATGCGTTTTTAATCTAGATTTAAACAGAGAGAGTGTGTCTGAACCCCGAACATTATCAGGAAGGCTATTCCAGAGTTTGGTAGCCAAATGTGAAAAAGCTCTACCTCCTTTAGTGGACTTTGCTATCCTAGGAACTACCAAAAGTCCAGCGTTTTGTGACCTTAGGGTGCGTGATGGGTTGTAGCGTGGTAGAAGGCTAGTTAGGTACGCAGGAGCTAAACCATTTAGGGCCTTATAGGTAAGTAATGATAATTTGTAACTGATACGGAACTTAATAGGTAGCCAGTGCAGAGACTGTAAAATTGGGGTGATATGATCATATTTTTTTGACCTGGTTAGGACTCTAGCTGATGCATTTTGGACTACCTGTAGCTTGTTTATTGACGAAGCAGGACAACCACCTAGAAGTGCATTACAATAGTCCAGTCTAGAGGTCATAAATGCATGAACTAGCTTTTCTGCATCAGAAACAGATAGCATGTTTCGTAGCTTGGCAATGTTTCTAAGATGGAAGAATGCAGTTTTTGTAACATTGGAAATATGATTTTCAAAAGACAATTTGCTGTCCAATATAACACCCAGATTTTTGACTGTAGAGGAAGTAACAGTACATCCGTCTAGCTGCAGATTGTAATCTACAAGATTCTGTGTGGTGTTTTTTGGTCCAATAATTAATATCTCTGTCTTATCCGAATTTAGTTGGAGAAAATTATTTGTCATCCAATCTTTTACATTTTTAACACACTCTGTTAGCTTAGATAATTGGGAAGTTTCATCTGGTCTCGTTGAGATATATAGCTGAGTATCATCAGCATAACAGTGGAAGCTAATTCCGTATTTTCTAATAATATTACCAAGGGGCAACATGTATATTGAAAATAGAAGGGGACCTAGGACGGATCCTTGTGGCACTCCATATTTTACTGATGATAAATGAGATGACACCCCATTTAAGTAAACAAAATGGTAGCGATCGGACAGGTAGGATCTAAACCATCTTAGAGCCTGCCCTTGAATACCTGTATAGTTTTGTAATCGATCTATGAGTATGTCATGATCTATGGTGTCGAACGCAGCACTAAGATCAAGTAAGACTAGAAATGAGATGCAGCCTTGATCTGACGCAAGGAGCAGGTCATTTTTAATTTTAACAAGTGCAGTTTCTGTGCTATGGTGGGGCCTAAAACCTGACTGAAATTCTTAATACAGATAATTTTTATGCAGGAAGGTGCTCAATTGAGCAGACACAACTTTTTCTAAAATTTTAGACATAAATGGAAGATTTGAAATAGGCCTATAATTTGCCAGTACACTAGGATCTAGTTTTGGTTTCTTAATAAGAGGCTTGATAACCGCCAGCTTGAATGGTTTTGGGACGTGACCTAAAGATAACGACGAGTTAATGATATTGAGAAGCGGTTCTTCGGCTACAGGTAACAGCTCTTTTAGTAATTTAGTGGGTACAGGATCTAATAAACATGTTGTTGGTTTAGATACAGTGATAAGTTTATTTAGCTCTTCCTGTCCTATATTTGTAAAGCACTGCAGTTTATCTTTGGGTGCGATGGATGAAACTGAAGTGTTAGACGCCGTAGAATCTACATTTGCTATTGTATTTCTAATGTTATCTATTTTATCAGTGAAGAAATTCATAAAGTCATTACTATTTAACGTTGGTGGAATATTTGAATCAGGTGGCATCTGGTACTTTGTTAATTTGGCCACTGTGCTAAATAAAAACCTTGGATTGTTTTGGTTATTTTCAATGAGTTTGTGGATATGCTCTGCCCTAGCAGTTTCTAGAACCTGTCTATAGCTGGACATACTGTTTTTCCCTGCAATTCTAAAAACTTCCAAGTTAGTTTTTCTCCATTTGCGTTCAAGACTACGAGTTACTTTCTTGAGAGAGTGAGTATTACTGTTATACCATGGCACAGTACGTTTTTCTCTAACCTTTTTCAATTTGATGGGGGCAACAGCTTCTAATGTATTAGAGAAAATAGTGCCCATGTTGTCAGTAATTTCGTCTAATTCATGTGTATTTTTGGGTACAAATAGCAGTTGAGATAGATCAGGCAGGTTATTTGCGAATCTTTCTTTGGTGGCTGGAACAATAGTTCTGCCCAGACGGTAACGCTGAGACATATAGTTAATATCAGTTATACGCAACATGCACGATACAAGGAAATGGTCTGTAATATCATCACTTTGGGGTACAATATCTATAGCAGTAAGATCGATTCCATGCAATATAATTAAATCTAGTGTATGATTAAAACGATGAGTGGTCCCGGTGACATTTTGCTTGACTCCAAAGGAGTTTATTAGGTCAGTAAACGCAAGTCCTAATGTATCATTTGCATTATCAATGTGAATATAAAAAACACCCATGATTAGCGGCTTATCAACTGTAACTAGAAGGTCTGAGAGGAAATCTGCAAATTCTTTTAGGAATTCTGTATACAGCCCTGGTGGTCTATACACAGTAGCCAGAGCAAGAGATTCATTAGATTTATTTTGCATGTCTGACAGTGTAACATTTAGCAGAAGTATTTCAAAAGAGTTAAACCTGTATCCTGTTTTCTGGGTAACATTGAGAATATCACTATATATTGTTGCAACACCTCCGCCACGACCAGTCTGACGGGGCTCATGCTTATAACAGTAGTTCGGTGGAGTAGACTCATTTAGACCAAAATAATCATTTGGTTTTAGCCAGGTTTCAGTCAAGCAGAGTACATCAAAACTATTTTCTGTGATTATTTCATTTACAATAACTGCTTTGGGTGTGAGTGATCTAATATTTATGAGCCCAAACTTTAAAAATTGTTTTTGTTCATTTACTTTACAGTTTTCTGGTTTAATTACGATAAGATTTTTTCTAGATCCTACATTATATTTTGACCTCACTATTCGGGGAACAGACACAGTCTTAATAGTTTTTACAGCGCAAGTACTTTTATCATTTAAGCGGGTGGAACAAAACTCATCATAATAGTTATTAGAGAATTGTCTTACTAGTCACATGGAGCGAAGTGTCCTGGAGATGTTGTCAGAGAGCAGCTCCGCTCCGATTCTGCTGGGGTGTAATCCATCAGCGCGAAACAGCCTAGGACGCTCCCAGAAAAGATTCCAGTTATTAACAAATAGCAGTTTCTGTTCTTTACACCATGACAACAACCATTCATTTAAAGCAAAAAGTCTACTGAACCTTTCGTGTCCTCGTCGATACGTGGGCAGTGGTCCTGACACGACGATCGTCGCCGCGGGCGTCGTGCTGCGAACCGTCTCGATCAGGCTGCTGAAGTCCCTCTTCAGCGTCTCCGTCTGCTGCAGCTTGGTGTCGTTAACCCCGGCATGAAGCACGACCGCTCTGGGGCTCTCGTCGGCCTTCAGGATCGCGGGTATCTGCGCAGAAACATCGAGAACACGAGCACCAGGCAAACAATGAGTGTGCACTTTACCTTCGGCTAACGTAGCACTTACGTGTCGGACGATGGAGTCTCCGATGATCACAGCGTCGCGTCCTGTCTCGCGGAGGGGAGCGAAGCGGTTCCGGATGGAGATGTCGAAGGCAGGAGGGGGAGAAGTCGTCGCCCGGGACCCGGCTCGTGTCCTCCGCTGTGGATGCACCCAGGGTCCGTGGTGTCCCGGCGTCGCAGTGAAGGACATCTGGGTAGATTGCGTCCTGGGTGCACCGGGCCTGTGCAGAGAAACACACGGAGTAGACGTGGTGGGACTGTTTGCAGCACGCGGTATACTTACCCCGGACTTGTGAGCGTCAGCCCGGGATGATTCCAGCGCGGCTCTCCGCTCTCTCAGCTGGGCCTGCCTCACCTCCAGGTGGCGAATCTGCTTTCCCACGGCCTCGAGCTCGAGCTGCACAGAGTGGAGACATTCATCCGCCATTAAAGCACGTAACAGTGAGTACAGCAGTGGTAATGTGTGAGAATAGAGTATTAGCAATGTAAGCGCAGTTAGCTGCAACCACGCTTGCTGATGCTAACGGGCTAAAAGCTAATAGCGGACCCGGGAGATCAAAATAAAACTAGTGATAGCGAGGCGCTCTGATTGTTTTTGTTGTAGAATACAATAGAGGATATATTCACACGTTATATAAACGGAAGCGATGATGTATAAAATTGATTTTTGAGTTAAAAAGAGTCAATGAAAAGAATATAGTGACGGAGCTCAAACGCAGTACAGCCGCCAACAACAAACAGTCACAAGTATTAATCACACAAGTATTTCTAGACTATTTATCCAATTGCTTTCATTCAGATGATACTTTACCACATTGTTTTTCTCATTCAGTATGAACTACTAGAATTATAAAAGAAACTGTATAAATCTAATTGTTATGTTGATACAACTTTTTTAGATGATTCCTTTTAAGAAATTATCTTAATTTTAACCAATACTGAAAAAACTATATAAAAAAAAAAATAATAATAAAAGCATTGGGGGGATTTTGCCAGTTTTGTTTAGTAAATCAGACTTGACCTGAGAGGTGTTCTGAGAAAAGCAGTTCTGGAGGTCCTGTGATGTGTGAAATATATTCAGCAAACATCCAGCCAGATTTTCCTAAGGGAGGAGACTCAAGCTGCTAAGAGAAACACAAATAAAAAGAGGGATATATAGTAGAAGAGACAGCAGAAGTGGAAACTCACACCCTTGTCATATCTGACCATCACACTTATCTGGTTATTGGTTTTTAAAAAACAAGATGGAGGAACTCTCTTATCTGTTCTTACTTTTGGGTGAGTAAAAATGACAAGCATCAATCAAATGATATACAATTATAGATGCTGTTTAGCTATTCTTTATGAAAATATTTAAAGAATCAAATGCAAAATAAACTTGATCCACATCTCAGAAAGCAATGGAAATATTTTGTTTTTGTAACAGGTTTCTTTTCCATTCAGGAGAGTTCAGAAAACTTGGAAGGTAAAAAGTAGTAACTAATGTCCCATTAATTAACATACATTAACTAACATTAACAAAAAAAAAAATGTTAATGATGGTTAAAAAAGTACAACTGCTCATAGTAAGTTCATAGTAAGTGTAGATCCATTAAAATATTAACTTCAGATTTGAATGTAGTAATAAATGGAACTGAGTGTTTTGGATTGGAATTTCATATCTGAACCCAAAATTAAATGTACTGAAACTTCACAAATTTGAGTCTTGACCCTCTGTCTCTTTAAATGTTTTTAGAGAATTTGGCATTAAAAGGAACAGCTGTACAGTCATCCACATATTACACCTGGGGAGCTGCAAACGCCATCGACGGCATCAGATACGCTCCAGGTTTAGCCTCAAGCTGCTCCCACACAGAGAGGGAGCTCAACCCGTGGTGGAGGCTGGACCTGCTGAATTCTTACTCCATTTCCAGCGTGACCGTCACCAACAGAGCCGACGGCTGGCTGGATGAAACGACTGGAGTAGAGATCCGCATCGGAAACTCTCTGGAGAACAATGGCAACAACAATCCAAGGTGAAGTTATGAAAACAGTTATGAATGTGTCAGGAGAACTGGATTAGAGCAGGTCAGCTGATTGTGTCATGGTTTCTCTCTTTCTCTCTGCAGATGTCATGTCACTTCACTTGTTCCAGCAGCCAGTTCTGTCAGTTTCTCTTGCGGTGGAATGGAAGGTCGTTATGTGAACATGTACATTCCTAACATCCAGGCGATTCTCACACTGTGTGAGGTGGAGGTTTATGGAACAGGTAATTTCTGACACTTCATTCTAGATTGTTAAAGTGCGGTCACATTAGTGAAATTTCATGTGGAAAAACATAGGTCCACTGTTGATAACATATGTAACGCAATAGCGATGTACAAAACACAGCTCACAAAGTTGTCACTTTCAAGCCCAGCATCTTTCTGTTGGTCGAATTTGCATGATCAACTCAAACATGTAGTGAAATCTGTGTGGGGAACTTTTGACATTGTGGGAAATTCTACGAGACTGAATCCAACTTCTTATTCATAGATTCTTATTGATGCTATCCCTTCCAGGTTAAAAATGTGATGCTTCCACCCTTCTTATTCATGTTACTATTTTAAAGGGGTCATATGATGCGTTTTCAAGTTTTCCTTTCTCTTTGGAGTGTTACAAGCTGTTTGTGAATAGATAAGATCCCTAAAGTTACAAAAACTAAAGTCTCAAACCAAAAAAAAAATCCTTTATAAAAGTTAAGACTTGCCATGCCCTCCCAAAATGGCTTGTTTTAAAATGCCCCGTTTACTCACTGTGGGAAGATTTGCATAACGCCGCCCAAATGTTCACGCAGAGAAAGAAGGAGTAACTTTAATTATCGCTGTAGTATTGTTGCCACCGCCGTCATTTGGTCTTTCAAAAGAGGACACAACTAGAAATCAGTGGTTAAGTAATGTTAATAACACTGTTCCAGAACAGGTCAACCCAAATATTTGCAAGTGTGCATATATATATATAAAAAAAAATTTTTTTTTTTTTTTTTTCATCTAGACTCTTGTGAAGACTTCATATGACCCAGCACCTGTGAGTAGATGATGTCTACACTGCAAGGACTCCAGACACAAAATGATGACATTTTCATTGCTTTAAAATGCACAAAGAGTTTGCTTGAATGCATATCTGGTATTTGTAAATATTATAATTTCAATTAGATTTAGATACAAGCTTTCTGATACAAGCTCATATAAAGACTATTCTGATTTTGTAAGAGAAAAACATGCATTTTCTGTAAAGCTGCTTTGAAACAATATGTGTTGTGAAATGTGTTATACAGATAAATCTGAATTAAACTGAATGAGCCAATGCATTGATATCTCCGACGTTTTTTTTTTTACATACCTGACATACCTTTCCATTTCATTTGTAATCTACAGTATACATATTCATTTTAATACTTTACTTCAAAATCAACATCAACTTTTGTTTTCTTCAGTAAAGGAACTTAACAAGCATATGAGAGTGAACATACAGTATATAGACAGAAGGGAACAGCAAATACTAAATGCAAATAATAAAATGCAACTGATAAAATAATGCATTTTTAGAATACAAAAAACATTGTTTTGTCTTTGCTCCTTTTGTTTTTGACATTAAATCAAATAACCTTTGATATTGTCTACAATAATCAACAGAATCTAGTGCAAATGCATCTGTCATTTAATTGCATGTACAGATATAACAGAATATAGAGAGAATACAAGACTTTTTCACATTGCAAACGGTTCTCAAAAGCAAAAATGCTTCAAAAAGCACCATATCTTGTGAGAAGTTTTTTAAAATAAACAGCCCAAAATGAGTAAGTTCATTCATTTATAGCTTTATTTTCTGTGTTTGATCACACCTTCTCCATAGACCTCCACCTCACACAAAGTAAGAATCCTATAATCTCCAGGAATGATCAGATTCACGTATCGACCCTCCATATTGTTACAAATGTAGGTGGAGGAAACACCAGCTGGAATGCGAGAAATCACAGCGCATCTAAAGAGAATCAGAGAAAACATAATTTAGATCTTTAATTTAGTCTTTCTTTATGTGTGTTTTCAGGGATTTTTATGGATATTAAGCTTCGATAGAGGATCTCACATGGGATTGTTGTTGCCGTTGTTCTCCAAAGAGTTTCCGATGCGAATCTCTGCTCCATTTATTCGTTCTGTTTGTGATTACGATGCTACTTACTCTGTAAATACTGTATAACTCAGATTTAGCCTGAGTATTGGTTGAGGAACATGCTGACCATGATTTTGTTAATCCTGGATTGAAATCAATGGCATGTTCAGCAGACCAGAGGCCATAAATTTATGACTGTGTGACGGTTCTTCCAGCTGCCAAATTATCTGGAAGGTGACCCAATGTCAAGAGAGTTTGCCAGCAAATTTTATAACTGAAAGTGTTTCAAGAGGTTTACTTAAATCTATAATGCATTTCCATCAAATCTGTCTGATGATGATGATCCGTCTGCCCATCTGATAGGATATCTTGCATTCTCTATTCCATGTCAGCATATCTGGTCGAGTCGATGCTGAGTGCCAATTTAAGTTGGCATTTTGTTGTGAGTTTTGCTGTGGGTGTGGCACTAACACTCTGTTGTGTGCTTGTAACAATATTTTGTTTTTACTCAATTACTTTTTTTGCATGGCTAATTGCAAAAGCAATTTCTTTTGTAGCTTTTCCTGTTCTGTGTCTACAGTCACCTGCTGGACCACCTGTGTTGTCTGTTGTTCTGAGATATATTCACTATCCTGCTGAAGCACACAAATTTTGTCTCTTACACAGAAAAGTTCTGACATGCCCTCTTCTTCCCGTTACGTTAACCCCTCCATATCAAGATGTCTCACAAGGGCACAAATAACAAACGAGGGACTTTTGTTGATGGCATTTCCGCTCTTTTCAATATCCAAAAATCCCACAATTTCACAAGAGTTTCTCTTGAATATGAATGCAACACTCCTATCACTTCCAGTTATTAAGTCTTCTAACTGATCCATGGTTTACTTGCACTTTGGGTGTGTGCAGTGTGATGTAGAAGAGCAGCAGATGACAATGCTCCAGGTATCGATGATCAACCTCAGTGCGTGATTTTCCTCCAGACTCCACATGGATGCTGGACGTTCCCACTCTCCTGTTACTGTGAGCCACAAGTTAAGATGAATGTCATCTGTGGATGCCGACCTTCACTGCGTTTCATGTCAGCAGAGCCTCCAAAATGTAGCACCCTCAATATCTGATAAGGGGAGATGTGAATTGTTAATGAAACACAGGACACAGAGCTGTTGCTTTTGTGTTATTTGACTTCATACTATGCTATTTACTCATCATGGTAATATTTTACTGAAAACTATGATGCATGGCCATGAAAGTAATCAATATACTGATCAATATGTTAAATTATTCTAATAGTGGATGTCTCAATACATATTGTTTGTATGAGGGCCCTTCCATTGGGCAGTACTGATAGATTACAGCAGTGAACTTAAATAACCCCATGAACCTTGGGTGATTTCCAGAGTATGACAGGAACATGTAAACTAAATTGGATGAATGTCTCATGGAATCATCACCAACAAATAGGAGGCATCAGAGTCTTTGTCTGTCCAGGCACATATATTTATACCTCTCTTTCTTACTGTAATTGGTAGTTCCAGTTTTTATTTGGCTATGCCTGTCTGCCTTACCACAATTTATTACTAGCCCACCTGGTCCATTTTTTAAAGGTGGTACTTGGCCGAATTAATCTTTTTTTTTTTTACTTTCACTCAAATGTGGCAGCCGTCATCTCGGCTTTGTTGCTGTGTTCAGTAAAGTCTTCATTTGGCTTCTGGAACTCTGTTTCTTGAGTTTTATTTTAAGATTTTGAGAAGACCATTGTTGGTTCCACAACACCGCTTCACCATCAGAGTCTCTGTATTTTCTTATAAACATTAAAAGCACTGCAACACATTTGATCAAGTTTTATTTAGTTCAACATAGCTGAAACATGAGTGACATGAGAGCGTTGCAACTACATGAAATACATTTTTAACAGGCAACATGTGCATGGTACTTTCCTTTACAATGTTATTTCAAACATGAATAGTACAGGAATTCCAACACCTAATACACCCTTTCAATATATTTTAGTGTTTTATTTTTTAGATTTCATAACTCATAACAGTGAAATTTAGAACAATAATCACCTTGTACATTACATTGTAGTCGCTAACTACGAGAACATGTTGTCCATCATTAGCATGGGATGTGTGATTCGCACACACAGTGCACAGACTGAACTCAATACAAATTTGTGAACATCAGAAAACAACCATATATTCACCTTTTAAAATAACCATTTGCATTTCTCATAACTTCTACATATTAACCCTCTGGAGTCTAAGGGTATTTTTGGGGCCTGGAGAAGTTTTGTGCTTAGAACATTTGTGCTTTTTTCAGTTTCTTATAAATATCTAAATGTACATGATTGTGTTTTTGAGAAAAAATTTTTTTATGCGTGGTTAGTGAAAGACTAAAAATGTTAAAACACTTGAAAAAGGCCATAAAACACATAGAGAAAAGTGAAGTGACATTCAGCCAAGTATGGTGACCCATACTCAGAATTTTTGCTCTGCATTTAACCCATCCGAAATGCACACACACAGAGCAGTGAACACACACACACACTGTGAACACACATTTTTGGAAAAAAACGGGCCCTTTAAGAAATTACTAATGACTTTAATTTGATGCATGAATATGAAGCTTTAAATAAATTTAAGTGTACCTTCATTACAAAAGATGCAGCAACCTGTTTCTGGTGGCGTGGCTCTTTATCTGCATCTGACACAAACCAAATGTAGAAAAATAGGAAAAATCAATGAATGAGTAGCAGTCAAATATTGAAGAAAAAAAACATTTTCAATCAAATATTACATAGGTTTGTATGAACAAACGTACTGATTAACTATACAGTCAAAAGAAATAATAGTTACATGCATAGGTGGAAATCACAGGTCGGGGGGGTCCAGACCCCCCCTATCTGAGGATTGTCCGCCCCTAAAATATAATTGAAATATGTGTATTGTAAATAATATAATGATATATAGTTATAAACTAATTGTGTAAGTAGTAAAACAATACAAATGCAAACGGAGCAACAACAAAAAAAGTTTTAAACATCTCTAGTTCCACCTGCTTTGCCTCACATTGCTTTGGTCCACTGCCTGCTCCCCTTTTACCTCACCACCACCGACACACACACACACACACACACACACACACACACACACACACACACACACACACACACACACACACACACACACACACAGTCTGGTCTGGTGCAAGAAAACAACGTGTTTTAGTAGTTGTGGATCTCCATAAGTCAAGCTTACTTTATTCACATTAAACATTGGATGAAGTGAGGCAGGGGGGCACAGTTTCCCCCAAATTTTGAGGTGAAAATGAGGAAGATTTAATGTTAATAAAATTCACTATTCATTTCAGTTCATGTCTCAGAATGTATATATTTTTGTTTGTAATTTCACAGTTGTAATACATGAAAGCTCTGCTTTTCTTTCGCGAATGTGCCGATTCTGCTGATGTAATTACAACCAGAGACTTTTGTTACAACCGCTAAATGAAAGAAAATGGGTGGGGGAGGCCAGGGAAACCAATCAGCATCGAGTGTTCACTTTCAGCGCTGAGGAGTGCTGAGAAAAGTAACATCATAGAGGAGGCTAGCCTCCCTTCTGGAATATCAACCAACCATCATAGAGACATAAATTAGGTTCCCTTTCATAGGTCACTTCGATGCTGGGGTGACGTACCGGTATGGGAACACCCCTCGGTGTGACGAATGTCTGAAGCCCTATACCATCTCGCCAATCCTATTGGCCAAATAGCGCTTGGCACCACCCTTACGCATGTGCACGCATCGTATACCTGGGTGCTGTGCGCTATTTCGCTGAATTTTCGAAAGTGTAAGGAACCGTGTACCAGGTTCATCACAAAGGGAGACTCACATGAAAGGTGCGTAGTATGTTTAGGCTTACATCACGCACAGGCGGCGCTTAGCGGCCTTTCTTTTTGTCCCCACTGTGTCGCCGCAAACAGCGCCTCGAGCAGCATTGGATCGAGTTGTGATGCCAAGCGTTCCCTCAGACACTCTGTGCAATTTAGCTTTCAGAATTCGAGGGACGGTTCAAGGGTCGGCTAAAGACGACCCGTTTATGACGGCTCACACAGCCGCCACTTTTTCGCTAGCGGCAGAGCCCGATGTTCATCCTGTTGGACTAATTCCTGCCGTGGACACGTTTCAGGATTATACACAACAAGACACAACGACTTTTTCGGTGACACGGAGGTGTGTGATGTCGATAAAACTGTGGATGTCAACCGAATTTCTTCTAGCCAGGGTTCGGCTGGGGATTTGTGCTTTCCGAGAAACTGTCACGACGGATGCGTCTTTGACCGGTTGGGGACCTGTTTGTCAAGGGCGCCCAGCCCACGGAGTGTGGACAGCGACACAACGCAGTTGGCACATAAACAGGTTAGAATTACTGGCAGTTTTTCTAGCCCTCCAGTATTTCTCGAATCTGCTGATCGGCCGTCATGTACTGCTCAGGTCAGACAACACAGCGGTTGTGTCATATCTGAATCATCAGGGAGGATTACGCTCTCGTCCCCTGTGCAGGCTGGCGAGACATATTATTCTTTGGTCTCAGAACAAATTCCTGTTGATCCGAGCTGTTCATGTCCCCGGACGTTTGAACTTCGGAGCGGATTTGCTATCCAGGCAGACTCTGGAGCAGGGGGAATGGAGATTGCACCCCCAAACGGTGAACCTCTTATGGCAGATTTTTGCAGAAGCGAGAGTGGACTTATTCGCATCGAACATGACTACGCATTGCCCGCTATGGTTCTCCCTATGCCCTCCATCTCCTTCTACAAGACGCTTATATGCTTTCAAGTGGAAACTGTTTACGACCTGGTGTGGTAATATGGATCCAGTTTACTGCCCAGTGGCTTCAGTACTGGAGTTCCTTCAGTACCGTTTTTCTAAAGGAGTAAAGCCAGCCGATCTTAAAGTTTACGTGGCAGCCATTTCAGCTAACCACGAATATATAAATGGTGTCTCAGTGGGCCGTCATCTGCTGGTTTCTCGTTTTATACAGGGTGCGCGACGGCTGAGGCCTTTCCTCCCTGTGCGAGTTCTTTCATGGGATTTATCCATTGTGTTGCAAGGTTTATCAGGGCATCCGTTTGAGCCCCTGGAAACTATACCGGATAAAATCCTGACTCTGAAGACAGTTCTTCTTATGGCTTTATCCTCCCTCAAGAGAGTTGGGGATTTACAGGCTCTTTCTGTCTCACCCTCGTGCATGGAATTTGCACCGGGCTTTGTGAAGGTGTTGTTGCGACTGAGGCCTAATTATGTCCCTAAGGTCGCTTCTAATCCCTTTTGTTTTCAAAAAGGGGTCTTGGAGGCTTTACCCCCTGCTGAGGCGATGTCAGGAGATCTAAGTCTTTGCCCTGTCAGAGCTTTAAAGACTTATGTTGATCGAACAGCCCCATGGTGTGAGTCTGACCAGCTGTTTGTCTGTTTTGGACATAAGAATAAAGGCCATGCTGTCACAAAACAACGCATGTCCCATTGGCTGGTGGAAACAATATCTTTAGCCTATGAGGCGCACGGACTCGCTTCGCCCTTTGGAGTTAAAGCTCATTCCACGAGAGCAGTGGCTTCTTCACAAGCTTTTCTCAGTGGATCTTCAATGGATGATATCTGTGCTGCGGCAGGTAGGTCCTTACCGAGCACTTTTATCAAGTCTTACAGTCTGGATGTGAGGATGGCTCCTGGCTCCCGGGTTCTCTCCGCTCTCCCAGCTATCAGGTACGTCAGGCGTTATGGTATAGCGTTCCCATAACGGTGACGTCACCGCAGCATCGAAGTGACCTATGAAAGGGAACATCTCGGTTAGGTATGTAACCATGGTTCCCTGAATAGGGAATGAAATGCTGCGGTCCTGGCCGTTCCATACCTTGATAGCATTCTTCTTCTTCAGTTCATGAAATCTGAGTGAAATTGCGGGCGGCACCCAGGTATACGATGCGTGCGCATGCTGGTGCCAAGCGCTATTTGGCCAATAGGATTGGCGAGATGGTATAGGGCTTCAGACATTCGTCACACCGAGGGGTTTTCCCATACCGGTGACGTCACCGCAGCATCTCGTTCCCTATTCAGGGAACCATGGTTACATACGTAACCGAGATGTTCTAGTTTGAACCTGTTTTTATAAAGTCTATGGTTTGAACGTCTCCCGGAGTGGCTGGGCTGATAATTTACTAAGTATTTATAATGAGTAGCGATATTGAATATATTTTCTTTACGGTTTCTGACTAAAAGCCGCCCAAAAGCCATTTTAGTGGTTAAGCAAATAATAATAATAACAATCGGCAGGGATCCCCAGACCAATACAATTAGTTTGCCTCCTCCATTTTAAAATCCACGAGCCGCCATTGGTCGGTTTATTTCATGTAATATAGTTAATCTAATATAACTGTCATGGTTTCGGTTTTCCTTCTCTTCTCCCCCTCCTCTGCTGGTTATTTTGCCACACTCAATCACCTCTTCAGCTGTTCCTCATTATCTCTCCTCTGACTCGCTAATAGATTCACACCTGTTCTCTCTTTTCCTTAATCATCTTGGCTATTTCTTGTTCCCTGTGTTTGTGCTCTCTGCTTGATTATTTCGTTTGCTGTACACGCAGAAGCTTCACAACCATCTCGTTCCTGTCCTGTCTTGTCCTGTCGTGTCGGATCCTACCCTGCCTCTCGTACTCCAGTCTCAGGTCAGATCTTATGGTGCTTTGAGTTAACCTGTTGCTCCGCTCTCTGTCCAGCCCTGCTGGTGCTGACGAGTACTCTGGACATTGACCTTACCCGCCACCTGAGTCAATCTTGAAAGCGGAGAGGAGGTCCGCAAGACGCCAATCTCCGCACCCAGCCCGAGCGCCGGCCCGACCCCTCTGTTTGCTGATTCTTGGAGAGACTTTGTGTTTACCTTTCGGGTACCGGTTCATCGGCTGCTTTAGTTGGTTTTTCCCGAAGGCTGGTTATTTGTTACGGTACTCTATTAAAGAGGTTTCTTTTTGCATAATCGCTCTTGGGTCCTCGTCTTTCCACACTACAGAATAATCAAGCCAAGAATGGACCCAGCGAGTGCAAACCCGATTCAGACTGCGGTTGAGCTGCAAGGGGCCATGCTCGGAAGACATGACACGGAGCTAGTCACTGCTCGGCATGCGGTTGATTCCCTGGCCGTCCAGCTCTCAGATTTGTCCACGCAGGTTCACCAACTTAAGGCGGGCTCTCCTGCTTCCATGAGGGTGGAATCCCCAGAGCCCAGAGTCAACAACCCTCCTTGTTACGCCGGTTAGCCCTCGCAGTGTCGGTCGTTTTTCACCCAGTGTGAACTTGTCTTCTCTCTAGAGAGCGAGCTCGGGTTGCTTACGTCATCTCGCTCCTGACTGGACGTGCCCGCGAGTGGGGAACTGCTGCTTGAGAGGCTGAGGTCGAGTACATCGCAAGCTTTGACAACTTCAAGGAGGAGATGATTCGGGTATTTGACCGTTCGGCCCGCGGAGAAGAGGCGTCTCGCATCTTGTCCACTCTTCATCAGGGCAGACGCTCAGTCGTAGATTATTCCATTGAGTTTCGGACCCTCTCGACCACTTGTGGATGGAATGAGCCGGCACTCGTGGCATGTTTCCTAGAAGGACTCAGTTCCAGGATCAAGGACGAGGTCCTCGCTCATGATCTGCCGACTCGCCTCGACCCCCTCATTGATCTGGCCATACGAACAGAGAGGAGGTTTGATTTCCGCCGCCGCTCTAGGGTCATGGATTTCCCCGCTCGTTCCGCCGCCGCACCTGTCTCTTCTCCCCAACCCACTCAGCCTGAACCTGAGCCCATGCAGTTAGGTGGACTGCGTATTACTGCCAAGGAGAGGGAACGTCGCATCATTCACCAACTCTGCATGTAGTGTGGCTCTGCCAATCACTTCGTGGCAACATGTCCAGTAAAAGCAAGCGCTCGTCAGTAGGTGAGGGATTACTGGCGAGCGCTACTTCTATCTCTCCTTCAAGGTCGTGCACTGTCATTCCTGTTATCCTGCAGTGGTCTGGTTCGTCTGTTTCTTGTAATGCCTTAATAGACTCTGGGGCTGAGGGGAATTTTCTAGATGAGTCCTGGGCTCGCAAGCAAGGTATTCCTTTGAGGAGGCGTGAGGAGGCCACTCCTCTTGTTGCCCTAGATGGTAGTTCACTACCCAGGGTTCATTTTCAGTCTGCTCCCTTATCTCTCACTGTCTCTGGTAATCACCACGAAACCCTTTCCTTTTTAGTTTTTCGTTCCCCCTTTGCCCCTTTAGTCTAATAATAACATCCTCTCTTGGAACCTGTCTTGTCATGTCGAATGTTTATTGTCTGCTAATCCCCCTGTTTCCTCTGTGTCTGTGTTTCAGGAGGAGCCGGGCAATTTGACCGGGGTGCCGGAGGAATATCATGACTTAAGGGCGGTTTTCAGTCGCTCACGGGCCACTTCTCTCCCACCTCACCGGCCGTACGATTGTAGTATAGAGCTTTTACCCGGGGCCACGCCCCCTCACGGTAGATTGTTCTCCTTGTCCGCGCCCAAACGTAAGGCGTTAGAGGAATATCTGTCCGAGTCTCTAAACGTCGGTACCATTGTCCCTTCCTCCTCGCCAGCTGGTGCGGGTTTTTTCTTTGTTAAGAAGAAAGATGGGTCTTTACGTCCCTGTGTAGATTATCGTGGGCTTAATGATGTGACCGTTAAGAATCGCTACCCCCTACCGCTCATGTCATCCGCTTTTGATTTACTTCAGGGAGCTAGATTTTTCACTAAATTGGATCTTTTCGTAATGCGTATCATCTCATTCGTATTAGGGAGGGGGATGAATGGAAGACTGCGTTCAATACGCCGTTAGGGCACTTCGAATATCGGGTGCTTCCGTTCGGACTCGTGAACGCCCCAGCTGTGTTCCAGACGTTAATCAATGACGTTCTAAGAGACATGCTTAATATCTTTGTTTTCGTGTATCTTGACGATATATTGATTTTCTCCCCGTCTCTCGGGGTACACATACAGCATGTGCGGCGAGTCCTTCAACGCCTCCTTGAAAATCGCCTGTTCGTAAAGGCTGAGAAATGCACTTTTCACGCGCCCTCCGTCACCTTCCTCGGTTCCGTGATCTCCGTTGATGGCATTAGTATGGACCCTGCGAAGGTTCGGGCGGTTTATGATTGACCTATCCCTGACTCTCGTGTCGCGCTCCAGCGGTTTTTGGGTTTTTCGAATTTTTATCGACGTTTTATACGTAACTTCAGTCAAGTAGCGGCTCCCCTTACAGCTTTAACATCTGTCAAGCCATGTTTTAAGTGGTCAGAGTCCGCTTAAAAAGCATTTGATCACTTAAAATCTATTTTTACCTCGGCTCCTATTCTCGTGACCCCTGATAGCTCTAAACAATTCACAGTCGAAGTCGACGCGTCAGAGGTGGGAGTGGGGGCCAGCCTCTCCCAACGCTCGTCCGACAATAAATTGCACCCCTGTGCTTTTTTTTCCCACCGTCTCTCGCCTGCGGAGCGCAACTATGACGTAGGCAATCGTGAGCTGCTGGCCATACGTTTGGCCTTGGAAGAGTGGTGTCAGTGGTTAGAGGGTGCTACCTTACCGTTTATTGTGTGGACGGTTCACCGTAACCTAGAGTACATTCGCTCGGCTAAGCGGCTCAACGCTCGGCAGGCTCGCTGGGCTCTATTTTTCGCCCGTTTCGATTTCTCGATCTCTTATCGCCCTGGGTCTAAAAACGTTAAGGCCGATGCCCTCTCCCGCCTCTTTGATCCCTCAGACTCACCCTCCACCTCCGAGGGAATAATCCCTCCCTCTCGAGTCGTCGATGCGGTTGTCTGGGGAATAGAGAGGGTGGTCAAACGCGCCCTGTCTCGCTTGGTCCTTGCGTCCTTGGTCTCATATAGCCCTTGATTTTATTACTGGTTTACCCCCGTCAGCAGGTAATACTGTCATTCTGACTATAGTGGATCGATTTTCAAAGGCCGCGCACTTTATCCCTCTTCCTAAGCTTCCTTCGGCCAAGGAGATGGCTCAGGTTTTGGTCAATCACGTCTTTAAGATACACTGTCTACCCACTGACGTCGTTTCAGACAGGGGCCCTCAATTCACGTCCCAATTCTGGAAAGAATTTTGTCGCCTCATTGGCGCGTCTGTCAGCCTCTCCTCTGGATTTCATCCCCAGACTAACGGCCAGGCTGAACGCACCAATCAGATCGTTGGCCGCCTTCTGCGCAGCTTAGCCTTTCGTAGCCCTTCGTCTTGGTCAGAGCAATTACCATGGGCTGAATATGCCCATAATTCTTTACCTACGTCCACAACCGGTTTATCCCCGTTTAACTCCTGCCTTGGTTATCAGCCGCCTTTGTTCTCCTCGCAGAATGCTGATTCCGATGTCCCTTCAGTGACTGCGTACATCAATCGCAGCGCACCTGGAAAAGAGTTCGATCCGCGCTTCGTCGCACTAAGACCCGTACTCGAAAGTACGCCAATAAGCGTCGTATCAGAGGGCCTAAGTATCATTGTGGTCATAAAGTGTGGCTATCCACCCAAAATTTACCTCTCCTGACTCCTTCCCGCAAACTGGCCCCCCGCTTTATTGGGCCTTATCAAATTTCTAAGATCATTAGTCCTGTCACGATCAGATTGAAACCCCCCCCCCCCAATCTTCGTCGCATCCATCCTGTTTTTCATATTTCCTGCATTAAACCGTTTGTACGCTCGCCTTCTCCTACTCCTCCGTCTGTCCCTGTTTCTTGTCGAGGATGCCCCGGTTTACACAGTACGTAAACTCCTAGATATGCGTCGTCGTGGTCGGGGCCACCAGTTTCTCGTTGACTGGGAGGGTTACGGTCCTGAGGAGAGAAGTTGGATCCCCTCCCGGGATGTTCTGGACCGCTCTCTTATCGATGAATTCCTCCGCACTCGCCAGGTTCCTCCCTTGGGAGCGCCAGGGGGCGCTCCTTAGGGGAGGGACACTGTCATGGTTTCGGTTTTCCTTCTCTTCCTCCCCCTCCTCTGCTGGTTATTTTGCCACACTCACTCACCTCTTCAGCTGTTCCTCATTATCTCTCCTCTGTCTCGCTAATAGATTCACACCTGTTCTCTCTTTTCCTTAATCATCCTGGCTATTTCTTGTTCCCCGTTTTTAATTTTCACAACCATCTCGTTCCTGTCCTGTCTTGTCCTGTTGTGTCGGATCCTACCCTGCCTCTCGTACTCCAGTCTCAGGTCAGATCTTATGGTGCTTTGAGTTAACCTGTTGCTCTGCTCTCTGTCCAGCCCTGCTGGTGCTGACGAGTACTCTGGACAGTGACCTTACCCGCCACCTGAGATAATCTTGAAACCGGAGAGGAGGTCCGCAAGACGCCAATCTCCGCACCCAGCCCGAGCGCCGGCCCGACCCCTCTGTTTGCTGATTCTTGGAGAGACTTTGTGTTTACCTTTCGGGTACCGGTTCATCGGCTGCTTTAGTTGGTTTTACCGAAGGCTGGTTATTTGTTACGCTACTCTATTAAAGAGGTTTCTTTTTGCATAATCACTCTTGGGTCCTCGTCTTTCCACACTACAATAACATCATACTAAGAGTTCATTTGTTCTCCAGATGTTAGCATAACAAATGTGATTTAGATTTTTATAAAAATTGAATAAACAAGAAGTTAATATTAAGTGCATTTATCCAGCATGAATCCAGTTTTTGAACAAATCAGTCATTGACGTATTAAAGAATTATTTTTTGTTTTTTCCCCTCTTTCACGTCTATACCGATCTCACTATACAGTTGTGTGAGAGTGTATGTCTAAGAGTTTGTATGCCTTCATTTTGCTAGGCATGGCAAATGTTTTTATATATGCATGTTTTAATTAAGTTGGCTTGAGAAAGCCAACTTACTGAAATCCTATTTAAACTTCTTCTTCTTCTTCTTCTTCTTATTTTTCTGACTGCAAATATTTGGACACTAACTCCTCCTAGACCGTTCAAGCTACATACTCCAAACTCGGGTCAGACCTTCATACTGATCTGACTTGGTGTGGTATATCTTTTCAGACTGGTTTGAGTTACGGTTTTCTTAAAAATTAATATTAAAAATCATGAAAATCCCATAGACTTTCATTGACAGGATGTTCAGATCTATCTATCTATCTATCTATCTATCTATCTATCTATCTATCTATCTATCTATCTATCTATCCTAATAATATGCTAATCATGCTAAAATTATGCTAGCAACATGCTAGTCGCATGCTAGTCATGTTAGCAACATGCTAGTCGCATGATAGTCATGCTAGAAACATTCTAGCAACATGCTAATCATGTTAGCAACATGCTAGCAAGACCGGTTTCCCACTGAAGCTGAGCAGGGTTGAGCTGGTCAGTACCTGGATGGGAGACTCCTGGGAAAACTAGGTTGCTGCTGGAAGAGGTGCTAGTGATGCCAGCAGGGGGTGTTCACCCTGTGGTCTGTGTGGGTCCTAGCACCCCAGTGAAGTGATGGGGACACTATACTGTCAACAAGCACCATCCTTCGGATGAGACGTTATACCGAGGTCCTGACTCTCTGTGGTCATTAAAAATCCATCACAGCCTCCTTACAATCCCCATATCTGCTGATTGGCTTCATCACGCGGTCTCCTCTCCACCAGTAAGCTGGTGTGTGGTGGGCGTTCTGGCACAATATGGCTGCCGTCGCATCATCCAGGTGGATGCTGCACACTTGTGAAGGATGAGGAGATTTCTCCTTTCTATGTAAAGTGCTTTGAGTGCACAGAAAAGTAGTATACTGTAGTATGCACTTTTAGTATAATTGCAGTACAAACTACAAACATAGAGGTAAAATAGTGTACTCAAAGCTTGCTACTGTTATACTTAAAGTATACTTTTATATACTAGAAAGTGGGCCAATTTAGTCCCAAGGAGCATTGAAACAGTACACTACTATAAGTATACTACTAGAACACTCATATTTGTACTTGCTACATAAAAGGTATACTTAAACTTTACTAAAGTATACTTAGTAAAAAACTTGAAGTATACTACTTTTTTAAGGGTTCACTGTCTACCCAAAGATTCACAGCCCTAATACATACAGTAGGCTTTCATATGTATTACATACAGTTTTTTTCAGTAGGGAGTTTTACTAAGCTTTACTATGGCAGTAGACAGCTTAAATACACCATAAGTCTTAATATGTAAAAGTTTTCATCCCACCAATGAAAGTCTATGGGATTTTCGGTGGTTATGATAGCCTGGTTTACGAAAACCATGAGCCAGATCAGTTGACAAGAAAGCAGACTGCAGGTCTGAGTTTTGTGGTTGTAGCTTTAAAAGTCTAGGAGACACATTTTAAAATTTGCTCTCAGAAAAAAGAAGTTGTTTAAAGTCAAGTCACCTTCATTTATATAGCGCTTTAAACAAAACAGATTGTGTCAAAACAACTGAACAACATTAATTAGGAAAACAGTTCATCATTGAATTCAGTGATGTCATCATATCAGTTCAGTTTAAATAGTTTCTGTGCAATCATTTGCAATCAGATTTCAGTAAGTTGGCTTTTTTAAGCCAGCTTAATAAACCAAATGAACAACAAAATGGACATAAAATAATTTAATAGAATTAATTCATGTGCAACTTGAAAGAATATATTACAAGAGATTACCTCAGAAAATGATCTGAAGGGGCTAACATTAGTTGACCATTTAAAAACGAGACAAGCAACACTGATTATAAAATGTGTTTCTACTAAAATCTTGATAAATTTTAGTAGAAAATTCTGAAATTAACTAAGAAATGTAAAAATCTTACCTGGTTAAGCAGAGCTGGGCGATACAGTAGAGGCCAGAATGACAGCTCATTAATGATGCAGAGTTCCAGCAGTTCCAGCTCTCATTGGCTAGAATTAATCACGTGCTGCTCCATTTATGTTACGGCTGCTGGTATGTGAATGAAGGCGCACGAGGGAGATGCAATACAAAGGGGTTCTTTTAATGATCGCGGAGGAACAAGGGCACATCCAACATAATACAATATACAAACATAATAATGGATGAGGAGGAACTAAACAGACAGGGTATTTAAGAACACGGGAGGTAATCAGGGAAATGGAGACAGGTGGGGATTAATGAAATCAACCAAACAAGAACAGGGAAAAGACCAAATAAGGAAACTCAAAGTCCATGTACGTAACAGTTCGCCCCATCCCGGAACGGTGCGTCCTCGCACCTCAAGAGGAGTACCAGCGGAGGGAGGTTGGGGGTTCTGGAGGTGGGCGTGGGGCAGGCGAAGAGGGAGCAAGGAGCTTGGAACCAGGGTGGAGTTGATGGAGGCAGGAGCCAGGGAGGAGCCCGGAGCAGGAGGAGCCAGATGGTGCTCCAGAGACCAGCCAGGATGATGATCCATGGTGGAGTCGACAGCGGAGGAGCCATGGTGGAGGAGGAGCCGATGACACCAGGGGGCCGACTGACAGAGAGTGCGCCGGTGGGTGAGGAGCCCAAGAAGGAGAAGAGCAGCCGCAGAGCCAGGGTGAAGCAGAGGGTCCAGAGGTTCAAGGCAGCACTGAAGGCACGGGCGACTGAGGCAGAGGCGGGCTCCGGAAGCCCGCTGTGGAGTCAGAGTGACTGAGGACGGGAGTGGAGCCGGAGGGAAGGAGGAGCCTGACAGAGCCGGAGGGATAGAATGACGAGGAGAAGCCATAGGAGTGGAGTCCCGAGGCGGCGGATGGTCGACGACTGACCAAGGTGGAGCCGGAGGGATGAGGGAGCCCGGTGGAGCAGTTGGGATGAAGGGCCATGGTGAAGATGAGGGAGCAGGGTGCCAAGGCGGAGCCTCATGGTCAAAAGACCGAGGTGGAGTCCAGGCCTCGGAGGCTGGAGGTGGAGACGGAATCCCCACGCCAAGGCGGAGCTGGAGACTGGAAGTCTCATGGCAAACCATCGCGCCCAGATGGCGCTGACTGAGGGTGAGCTGCGGGACTGACTGGCACCAGCGGAGATGAGGTCGAGGAACTGGCTGGTCTAGGAGGAGATGAGAGAGGGAGGCCGGGAGGAATGCAGGAGGAGCAGGGCTGGACAGAGCCAGTGGAGGAACAGGAGATTCAGGGCTGGGCGGAACCAGCGGAAATGGAGCAGAGGAACTGACTGGTCTAGGAGGAGGTGAGAGAGGGAGGCTGGGAGTGAATACAGGAAGATCAGGGCTGGGCGGAACCAGCAGAGAAACAGAAAATTCAGGGCTTGGCGGAACCAGCGGAGAAACAGAAAATTCAGGGCTGGACTGAACCAGCGGAGAAACAGAAAATTCAGGGCTGGACGGAACCAGCGGAGAAACAGAAAATTCAGGGCTGGACGGAACCAGCGGAAATGGAGCAGAGGAACCAACTGATCTAGGAGGAGGTGGGAGTGGGAGGGAATACAGGAGGATCAGGGCTGGATGGAACCAGCGGAGACACAGGAGATTCAGGGCTGGGCGGAACCAGCGGAGAAACAGGAAATTCAGGGCTGGGTGGAACCAGCGGAGAAACAGGAGATTCAGGATTTACCTCCACAAACCAGTCTACAAGGTCCATTAATCCCTACATATAATTCCCAGAAACCGAATGCAGCTCACCCTCAGTCGCAGAAGTGTGGGCAGGGCTTTCCTCCACGCCCTCGATCTCCACCAATACTCCCACGATGCACGGTGTTGCCAGCTCACACACCTGGTCAGTCGCGCTCTCGAGTCTTTGCTCTTTGACAGTGAAAGGCTAGGGCAAATGGATCAAACTCCATCTGGTTCTTCGCAACACATACATTAATTATGTACTGTATTATACAGTTTTAACTAATTAAAAAACTTAATGTAATGCCTATTTGTTGAGCACACATGAAACAGGTCAGATTTCTGTAAAAGTACTAGTAAATTGAATATGTTTTAAACATAAGAAGTTTAACTAATTAATTTTTTCTTAATGTTTAACTGGATCAAATAAATGCAAATATTTAATTATAAACTATGTCATGTTTTTTTTTAGTGCAAAAAAAAGTTAATGTTAAAACTGTAATCCAAACAAATAAATCTTCAACTTAGACCTAAATATATTTTGAATGTTGGGTGATTGACCTCACAAAAGAAGATATCAGTAATGTGAAGGAAAATAATGTTGAAGGAAAACATTCCAGTTGATCCTTGTCACAAAAAAAGTGTCTTTCTGAACACTTGTCAGTGTTATGGACCTCTGTTTCCTTGTTTTACTTCTGTCTTTGTTCCTGTTGAGCTAATTGATTATTCGCGCACCTGTATTTATTAGTTCCTGTCTGTTCCTTAGTTGGTCATCTGGTCTACTAAGTAACTAGTTTGTTTGCCGAAAAGTTTCCTATGTTGGATTTCCCCAGCGTGTTTGTATTAAAGACGAAGAAGTGGATTATTTACTCCTGCGTTCTCCCTGCAACTATGCAAATTGTGACAAACATTTTAAGCTTACAGTGGAGCTTATGTCTGAGTTTGAGGCAAAACAGCCAGAAATGTGTACAGTCTGAGACCTGTATGAATTGATGGCTCTTTGAGCAGATGATAGACTCCTGTAGAGCTCCTGATTTACATCCTGCCTGAGATCATTCAAATACACACAAAACAACATGGAAATTATCAGCGAACAGACTGATGGAGTGGAAATCATGAACTAAAGGTCTGTGGGTTCATCTAGAGCAGGTTTGTCAAACTCAATTCCTGGAGTGCCGGAGCTCTGCTGAGTTTTGTTCTGACAAAGAAACCATGTAGTTTTCAAATAAGCCTGAATCATTTTGATGTGACTTTGTCACTTTGAACATTGATGTGATCATGTGTGTTTAATGAGGTTTGAATCTAAACTCTGCAGGGTTCTGGTCTTCCAAGAATTGAGTTTGAGACCCCTGATCTAGAGCTACTATTGTTAACATACTGTACATCAAGTCTATATACAGAAGATATTATGACATACAGTATAATTCATCATGGACAAAAAACAAAAGCAAATTTCTACGGCTGTCTACACTTTGTTCCTGGTGATTTGCAAAGTTTTTACAAGAATTTCCATCTGATACATCTGGTGATATACTTTGTCTTTCACTTGCTTTTAGGTGACTACTTCCTGATTGGACGTAAATAGAGGCAGGTGCTCGCTAGTCAAGATGCCCTACTCCTTGCCGTTAAGGAGGTGGCAGCTGGCCTATGGGAAAAAAATGAGTAACTGAAAAAATTGTTTGCATTGCTTGGCTGGTACAGAAGTACATAAGTGAATAAATATTGTAGCAAATTTCTGTTTTCTGGTGCGTTTTAATATTCCCTCAATTTTTTTTGCAATCGTTAAAAGCACTTTTACAAATTCAATTTGCTTAATTATAGAATTCCACTGCAGCAAAAGCAAAAAGCTACAAAAGCTATTTAGAAAATAGAATGAGATTATATACCATTATAAACGTTGTATCAACCGAAGGCATGCTTGAAGCGCTGCTTGGGCTGGCGCGTGCATCTCGTCACCCATAGGTTCCGGCTGTGCATGTGGTCCATAATGAGCAGGTACACCCCATGCCATTGCAATGTTGTGCAGTACACAACACGCTAAAACAATTTGACAGATTTTCTCTGGCCTATATAACAGCATTCCACCAGCTGCATCCAAGCAGATTCAACTGGATTTGAGTAACCCAATTGTGCGTTCAATCACTGAGCATGCATGAGCTATTTTCAGGTTGTACCACACTTCTTGAGGGGTTGTTGGGTTGGTTAGAGGTCAAAGCAAAACAAAGATATATATATATTAGGGGTGTAACGGTACGTGTATTCGTACCGGACCGTTTCGGTACAGGGCTTTCGGTACGGTGCACGTGTGTACCGAATGACTGAATGCAATATTTTGTTTGCGGAACATATACATTTTCGTGTTTCCAAACGAACATATTAAGTGGCGGAAGTCTTTGCATTCAGCGCAAATCCCGCCCTGCAGATGATTCTAAGGCCGGTGACACACTGGCTGCGTGGTGTGAGCGTGGCGTTTCTGCTGTTTGTCAGTTGCGTGACACCTGCTTCGCGTTTTCTGTGTCTTTACACACCAGAATGGTGCCTGAAGCGCTGCTGCTGTTGTAGGTGACATAGAGGGAGACCGCCGACAGACCAGGCTCTTGTCTTCACGACAACAATATCTATACTTCATGTTGAGCATAAATATAAAGCCTACTGATAAAGGACACCGTCAACGGTATTGACGACAAAATAGACTATGTTTGACAGGTGCAATATGCCAGTGTGTCACCAGCCTAAAGTTTTCAAAAGGCATCACGCGAGTGTGAACATCACTACAACTAGGGAAAAAACGATTGTAATTCAAACGCAGCTCCCGTCGGCATTTAAACAGACCTTTGCTCTTAATTCCGATCGGTCCAACGCAATAATGAAATCTGAGCAGGTCTAAAAACTGAAACTGTTCATGCTGCACTTTACACTTTGGAAAATGTATATATATATATTTTAAATATGAGCAGGCCTACAAGCTGGGATTGGTAATGCTGCACTGTAATCATAGTTATTTATTTATATTTTTCATTATATTTTATTATATGATATTGGTTTGAGACTGAGAGTATTTTATTTAGTGGAGAACTTTGCAGCAGTATTTTATTTCTTATTCTTTTTTTATTTGATATATATTTTATTAAAAAGTATTTAAAAAAAGTGTAAACAAATTGTTAAAAAAAGTTTATAGTAATAAACAACCTGCAGTTTAATGTTTGCATTTCTTTCCCTTACTGTACCGAAAATGAACCGAACCGTGACTTTAAAACCGAGGTACGTACCGAACTGTGATTTTTGCGTACCGGTACACCCCTAATATATATATATATATATATATTTATAGCAAGACCAGAATGGGAACTGAATGCTCAGGATGAGCGTGGGCTCCAGAAGGAAAGTGATCATGACAGATGCGTCCAACTACAGTTGGGGCAAGCTGTTGGTGGGCAATCCGGCATTCGGCTCCTGGACAGCTTAGCAGCGATTCCTACATATGAACTGCCTGGAAATGTTGGTAGTCTCCTTAGCCCTGTATTCCTTCCTTCCAGCCATCAAAGGCCACCACGTCCTGGTCCGTTCCGACAGCACGACTGTGGTGTCTTATATCAATCACCAAGGCGGCCTCAGGTTTCACGCCTTATACAGATTGGATTGTCGCCTCCTTCTCTGGGCACAGAAAGAACTCCTCTCGCTGAGAGCGGTTCATGTGCCGGCAAGATGAACCTGGGAGTGGACATGCTGTCCAAAGGCAAGTTAGCCCCAGGCAATTGGGCACTGCATCCTCAGATGGTACAGCGAATTTAGGCAGTACTCGGGAAGGCATAGGTAGACATCTTCGCCTCGGAAGACAACTCTCATTGTCCAACATTTTTCTCGGTACAGAGAGATGCCCTGGCCCACGACTGGCCCAGGGCTCGCCTGTATACATTTCCTCCTATCGCCCTTATTCCCCAGATCATCAGGTGAATCAAGGAAACCAAATGCTCCCTCCTCTTATTAGCTCCGCTCTGGAAGAACCAGGCTTGGTTTCCAGAGCTGATGCAGCTGTTAACGATGGCCCCATGGCCCATTGAGGAGGGACCTTCTCTCACAGGTGAAAGGCATGATTTAGCATCCCCGCCCAGAGTTGTGGAGCCTTCATGTCTGGTGCCTCGACTGGAGTCTGATAGGCTCCCAGCAAGAGGAAGCAACACCATTCTTGAGGCAAGGGTGCCGCCACGTGATGGCTCTATGGCCAGAAATGGTTACTATACCTCATTTAGTGCACTGAATGGCAAGTTGACCTGTATTCATGTGACGTGTCCTGCGTGCTGAGTTATCTGCTGGATAAGGGGCGTGCCCCATCCACACTCAAACTATATGTGGCGGCCATCATGCCGAATCATTCTCTCGTGGCAGGCCATTCAATAGGCAGAAACGACTTGGTTGTTAAATTTCTGAAGGGTGCAAGGATACTGAATACCCCACGTTGGGACTTATCCGTGGTCCTAGGGGCCCCCATTTGAGCCGCTCTGTTTGGCTGACTTGTGGCCCTTATCATTTAAAATGGCCTTTCTCTTTGCGTTAGCGTCTGTTAAGCGTGTGGGTCACTTACAAGCACTGTCAGTCAGTGCCTCGTGTTTTGAGTTTGGGCTCACTGACAGCAAGGTCAAAGTGCTCTCTACTCCCTTTAGAGAGCAAGTAATGTCCCTATTGGCACTCCCCTCTGCAGACGGCGAGCAGGGACCAAACACTCTCTGCCCTATTAGGGCTCTGAGAGTTTATGTGGAACGTTCTAAACTGTTTAGCCAGTCTGAACAGCTGTTGTTTTGCTTTGGAGGCCGCCAGAAGGGTCTGCCGGTCACTAAGCAAAGACTGTCTTGCTGGATTGTTGATGCTATAGCTCTGGCTTATGCATCAGAAAGACTGACATGCTCTATTGGTGTGAGATCCCACACCACAAAAGGAATGGCCTCCTCATGGGCGTTGTACAGTGGCATACCTCTTAATGAGATCTGTGCAGCTGACGGCTGGTCAGGTTTAGCTTTTGAACTAAACAATTCTTGACTACTTGTGTTTGTGTGTCATATGAATAATATATATATACCTCATACATGGAATCAGAGTGCCTGCTGTATGTAGTAAATTGAAAATCTCTATAGCAAAAGGCCAACCGCTACATGCATTCGGTTTGTTTCTACCATTTATTAGTAATGCTTTACACAGTTTTTTTACATAAACATTGGGTCATCCTTAATATTTCTATAATTTACAGAAAGTCTCTATCTTTTATCACTTTTAAGATATAGCCTTTTGAATTTAAGATGTCAAAATTTAACGTTTTAGGAAAAAAACCTCTGGCACCTAAAGGGTTAAAGACTGCTCTGAACGAGTATCTCACAAGATCACAGCAGGTTGATGATCCATGTCAGACAAGGTAACACTACTAGTACGAATGAAAGGCTGCATGGACTTAATCTTAGTTACAGACCTAGTTTATATATATATATATATATATATATATATATATATATATATATATATATATAATTGAATTTACTTGGGAATAAAAACACAAATTCTGTTCATGTCAAGCTGGCAACGATAAATAAAATCACACAAGTTTTTTTTTTTCTAGACTATTTATCCCATTGCTTTCATTCAGATGTGCTATATATTAATTTTATTATACTTTACCACAATAATTTTTCTCATTCAGTATAAACTACTTGAATCATAAAATAAAAGTGCCTCATACAAGAAAACAAATCACTACAAACGTCATTGTTATGTTAATTTAACTTTTTTTTTTTTTTTAGATGATTCCTTTTAAGAGATAATCTTAATTTGAACCAACACTTAAAATGAAACTCATGGATGGATGCACGCAAGCAAAAAAAAAAAAAAAAAATGAAAATCATTCTGAAATACTAGTCATAAAATAATTTACATTTTACCAGATTTGTTTAGTAAATCAGCCTTGACCTGTGATGTGTGAAATATATTAAGCAAACATCCAGCCAGATTTTCCTAAGCGTTGAGAATCGAGCTGCTAAGAGAAACACAAATAAAAAGAGGGATATATAGTAGAAGAGACAGCAGAAGGGGAGAATTACACCCTTGTCATATCTGACCATCACACTTATCTGGTTATTGGTTTTTAAAAAACAAGATGGAGGAACTCTCTTATCTTTTCTTACTTTTGGGTGAGTATAAATGACACACACCAATCAAATGATGTACAATTATAGATGCTGTTTAGTTTTTCTTTATGAAAATATTTAAAGAATCAAATGCAACATACAACTCATGGACATCCCAGAAAGCAATGGAAATATTTTGTTTTTGTAACAGGTGTCTTTTCCATTCAGGGGAGTTCAGAACACGTTGAAGGTAAAAAGTAGTAACTAATGTCCCATTAGTTAACATGCATTAACTAACATTAATCAATACACAACTTATATTGTTTATTGATCTTTGTTAATGTTGATTAATAAAATACAAAATACATTTTGAGTTTATGTAAGTGCAGATCTATTAAAAATAGAAGATTTTAATGTAGTAGTAAATGTAATTGAGTGTTTTGGGTTGGAATAGAATATTAAAAAGCAAATTAAATGTACTGAAACTTCACACATTTGAGTCTTGACCCTCTGTCTCTTTAAATATTTTTAGAGAATTTGGCATTAAAAGGAATGGCTGTACAGTCGTCCACATATGGCTGGGGAGCTGCAAACGCCACATTTTACACCTGGGGAGCTGCAAAGGCCATCGACGGCATCAGATATGCTCCAGGTGAAGCCTCAAGCTGCTCAGTCACATCACACCAGCTCAACCCGTGGTGGAGGCTGGACCTGCTGGATTCTTACTCCATTTCCAGCGTGACCGTCACCAACAGAGGTGACTGCTGTCTGGATCAAACGACTGGAGTAGAGATCCGCATCGGAAACTCTCTGGAAAACAATGGCAACAACAATCCCAGGTGAAGTTATGAAAACAGTTATGAATGTGTCAGGAGAACTGGATTAGAGCAGGTCAGCTGATTGTGTCATGGTTTCTCTCTTTCTCTCTGTAGATGTGGTGTCACTTCATCTGTCCCAGTAGGCAGTTCTGTCAGTTTCTCTTGCGGGGGAATGGAAGGTCGTTATGTGAACATGTACATTCCTAACATCCAGCATCTCACGCTGTGTGAGGTGGAGGTTTATGGAACAGGTAAAACCGGTAAAAAAATAGGTCCATTGTCAGTAGCGTAGAGATGTATTAAGCACAGTTCACAAAGATGTCACTTTCAAGCCCAGCATCTTTTTGTTGTTTGAATTTGCATGATCAACTTGAACATGCAGTGAAATCTGTGTGGGGAATTTTCTAGTACTAAGAAGCAGTAGTAAGAAAACTCATTTTATTTTATTCTAAGAGGCTGATTCCAAGTTCTTATTCACAGCTTCTTATTGACACTATCCATTCCACCTTAAAAACGTAATGCTTCTGCGCTTCTTATTTACGCTCAATTTAGGGATCGTATCTATTTGTGTCCCTTTTTGAGAAATCAACAATAAACTATTTTAAAGGGGTCATATAATGCGTTTTCAAGTTTTCAAGTCCACGCACTCCTATAGCTCCTCATTTAAACACACTCCCATGTTTACTCAGTCTAGGAAGATTTGCATAACGCCGCTCAAACCCACTAAACATTGGACGTCGGATAGACGTGCAGATCATGTCTATATTGGGTCCGTCGGTCCATGACCAATTCTGGACATCTATTCGACGTCCCTACTAGGTCCACTATTAAATATTCAGATGTGTACAGCACATTTTATGGAGGACTGTTTTCTGATCCTGGGAGAGTAGCCTACAATGTCTTGTTCTGACTCACAGCCTGTAAATATGTTTTCATATTTAAAGAATTTGCCACTGATGATTCAAACGTGAGTTTTGAGCAGTGTAGAGTAGTACTTGTTGTTTGTCATTTCTCTGATCACAAATGCAGACATGGTTTTATGTTTACGCGACACAATGTACCTTTAACCTAACACATAAAAAGACAGTATAAGTCATTATAATCAGTATAATTGTCTGGTCGTGCTGGGAGACGGCATCACAGAATGGTGAGGGGCGTAACATTACTGTCACAAACTTGAGGCACTGAGCCAATCACAACTCACTGGATAGCTGGCAAATCAGAGCACATCTCGCTCTTCTGAATGATGATCTTTGTAAAAAATCGATGCGTTTTAGAAAGGCTGGGCATAGAGGAGCAAAAATAATGAAAATTATGTGTAAAATAATGTGTTATCTTGACCTTAAACTCCATAAAAACATTGCATTACACCAAATAATGTTATGTTTTATTTCTCCATATGACCCCTTTAAGATGTAAATAACACTGAGATAAGAGTGTAAATGGGCAGTCAACATGATGAAATCTAATTACATTATCCATTAATTATTGAACATGTCATCCTTTGAGTGCAGTAATGAATATATATATATATATATATATATATATATATATATATATATATATATATATATATAAAATCATTTTTTTTTAATCTAGACTCTTGTGAAGACTCCATATGACCCAGCACCTGTGAGTAGATGATGCCTACACTGCAAGGACTCCAGACACAAAATGATGACATTTTCATTGGTTTAAAATGAACACACAGTTTAATTGAATACATATTTGGTATTTGTAAATACTATAATTTGAACTGTAATTTTTGATACAAGCTTCTATAAAGACTATTCTGTCTTTGTAACAGAAAAACTTGCATTTTCTGTAAAGCTGCATTTAAACAATATGTGTTGTGAAATGCATTATACATATAAATGTGAATTAAACTGAATGAGCCATTGCATTGTTGTTGTCTCTGAAGGGGTGTTGAAAGTTTCACAGGGGGCATATACCTATTGTGCTTGTTCATAACAAAATAAATAAATAAACTTATAGGCCACACACACACACACACACACACATATATATATATATGTGAGAAAAAGTAGTTAATGGTGCTTTTCCACTGCATGGCATGGCACAGCACAGCTGTGTATGGTTTACTTTTGGGGGGTTTCCACTGGTTACAGTACCTGGTACTTTTTTTAGTACCACCTCAGTTGAGGTTCCAAGTTAACCATACCATTACCAAAACGTAACGTAACGTGTATACTTTGCTATCTGATACTTTGATCACTGATTGGCTGGAGAGAATTGTCACTCCCTGCATCACTGAACTTGCGACACAAACAAAACAGAACTGCTAGATTTAAATCAGCACAGCCAACAAAGGATCGATCAAAACGGTTTTGAACGAGCGCACCTTTTTTAACAACCAGAAGCTGTCTGTTTCGTTGTCTGTTGAGGAAGTACAGATGTTCCTCTTTTATATTTTTACTTAAATAATAAATTATTAAAATGAACGAAAAATGCAGTTTTCGGTTCATTTTTTTGCTGCACAAAAGGAAACAGACGGCAGAAAGCATCCTATCCTATTTTTCTTTAGGCTTATTTTAACCCTAAAGATTTGTTTTTATTGTGAATGTAAAACGAGTAGTTGCTTCCACTGTTAGAAGGAAAGACTCAAGTGATTGCTGGCGCTACATGCATGCACACAGTTAAGCTTTGCTACTTTGACAATGCAGCCTGTTCATTATCATAATAAAATTCAGTCAGTCAAACATGGGGTAAAAAACAACAATACACTGCTTAGTTTAAATATGCAGTAAAATCACTGCCGTTAAGTGTTATCACCGTACTGCCGTAATGTTATGCAAAATATAATGGATATTGGAACGCAAGTGAAGTACATAAATAATTTGGCAAATACATTGTGAATACGGAAAAATTTTAATTTATATCGTATGAGAGACACAACACTGTTTTCAGTTTCATTTTATCCAAAATTAATTCCTTTTGGCTTGTTGTTTATATTGCTGTAAGTTCTAAAAGGCCTATTAATTAATTATTGTTCTTTTCTGAATACAGTTAATTGAAATTATTTGTTGTGGAGTGAAAACTAAAATAGCCTAGCTATGTTTACAGTTTATTATTTTGCGTCGGCATTAGGCCTATTTCTGAATGAAATAATAAAATGCAACTTATATGTGACTTATGTTTTTTTGTATGTGTAGCATATTTTAACCATGCAGCAAACCTTTTTAAATATTTTGATAAATTACTGAAACTAAATATATAAATTACTTATTAAAACATTCAAAAATTCGTCAAAATTCTTAATGGTCGGTTAACGGTTAACCGGTTAAAATGAACAACCTTAGATCAACTATTCAGTCATTTCTGCTGATCTCAACTAAAATGTTGCTAAGTAAATATAAAGTTGTCCTGAACTGTGTCCTACCTTGTGTGTCTTGAAAAATCAGCTGAGTATTCTTTTCAGATAGTAAATATGCCAGGATCGTAGCTTGAATGACTGATATTGTTCTTGAAGACAAAACACAAAAATTAGAGAAATTTAACTCACAATTAAGCAACATTTATGGAAAGCTCATTTTTATCTATCATGTGTAAAAACATGGAATGCAGCATGGAATTACTAATTGGACATCGCGCACCCCGCCCCGCAGTGTGGTTATATAAGATGAGGGCGTGCAGTCACACATTCAGCTTTTCACTTCGGAGCCGAGCCTCTTAGCTACCAAGCAAGAGTGTTGTCAAGACAGCCAGTTGATGAGTGTTGGTGTTACGGCACGTCAGTGGAGGTTGCCAGTGCTGCTGCTTGATCTCGAAATGCAGCTTCCCATTCTGCGGTCATGCTGTAACTCCTCCTGGGCGCTTCTCATTGTTCTCATTGGGCATGTTCTCATTGTGGGAACTTGGGTATTGCGATGTTGCAATCACGGCTCCTCTTCATCAAATGAGGAGGAGTCCCCCTCCCCATGCCCCGATCTAGTTACTCCACCCAGAGGAGGACTACTTCGACTCATGCCCAGGGTGATCTGAGGGTTATAGTGAGGGCTTCCCTGCCGAGTAAATCTCCATGGGCCCCTCACTCCTCGAGCGCATCATACCCTCTGGTGTACTGGGATGCGGATGCCGAAGCGTCAAACAGGGTGGGGCTCAGCAGATGACCTGATGTCGATCATTGCATAGGGGGATGAGCTAGGCTCTGGAGATGAGGATTCGGCTGCGTTGCCTCCTTCTGGGAGAGTGGTGTTGCCCAAGTCAGATCCAGAGCTGACTTCTAAGCTTGGTCCCCCAAGAGCATCAGGTTGCCATGGAAGGCCCCTCCATCTCCTGAACACTCGAGGCTGAATGATTGGTTCCCTGGGGGTGCCGCAATGCAGATCATAGGCAGCCTCCTCCAGTTCCATTCTTCCCGGAAGTGCATGAGGAGGTTACTAGGTCCTGGAGGGCACCTGTTTTCTGCCCGAAACAGATCCCCCAAGTCAAGCACACTATTGAGATGCAGCTTTGCCCGCAAAGCACTGCCACCTGGCAGGGTAATCCGAACCTCCCGTCCAGGGCCTGTAAGTTCTCGTCCGCCCTGACGGCCAATGCTTATGGAGCTGCTTGACAGGCCAGCTCCACCCTGCATGCCATGGCCCTCCTGCAGGTCTACCATGCCAAGGCACTAAAGCAGCTGCATGAGGGTAGTTCTGACCCAGGTGTGATTCAGGAGCTGCGCACTGCGATGGATCCTGGCCTATGGGCGACGAAAGTCACTTTGTGGTCCCTGGGTCAGATGAAGTCCACTTTGGTGGTCCAGGAATGCTAACTTTGGCTTACCCTGGCTGATATGAGGCAGTCCAACAAACGCCACTTCTTGGACTGTCCGATCTCCCAGGCTGGCCTCTTCGGCGATGCAGTGGAGAGCTTCACCCAACAGTTCTCCACCATACACCATACACCATCAAATAGCTCCAATCACTACTATTCTCCAATTAGACATGGGACATATATATATACATGGCACTACTGCTCGGTAAGTATGCTCAAATGGCTCGCAAGAGCTATCAGTCACTCAGGAACTAATCAGATGGCGAATCCATCTCCATAGGTAGCATTAAATCTGCTTTTTTTGACAGGATTCCCACAGAGTATCTCACCAGATTTCAAGTCGTGAACTAAACCGAATTCACCACGTTTGTCAAGCGATGGACTGGAAGAAGCAAGATATTCAACTGGCCATTTCACCTTTAATACATCTCCAGACGTCTTCACTAAGCTAAGCAAAGTTTCTTTCATTTTATAGTGCTATTTTGGCGAACATGCTTCAGACATTTCTCATTGTCCAAAGATAATTGTTCAGTTATGTTTGCTAGGCATGCTATCATATTACCACACCAGTAACACTACCAGTTAAATCTACCAATGAGCCTTGTTAATCTGATGTCAAGGCTGTCGATATGAATGGACTGCTGCTTCAGGCTCATCTATTGGGGATGCTTTCATTAAACTTATCTGACTATTGCCAACACACTGTGTTTAAATCAGTGATATGCTGTTGCTCAAGCTAACTAGTGTATCAATAAAGTGTTTGATATAAATGTACAGATCATAAATATTGCTCGTATCAATGCTAAACGTTATCTGGACAAGGGCTAAGGCTTGCCGGAGGTTGCTGCTTCAGTGAGCGATGGCTCGAAATGACAAATTATGGTAAACCGAGAACTTAATATTTGAGTAGGCCCCTGTTAAGTCTGCTTGGTTTTGTTTTTCATGGGAGAGTGTGCGCTTTGAGCATATAACGGTAACCAAATTTTCCCTACTCAGTTAAACTAAACCTTAAGACTGTCGTGATTAAAGAGAAAGTGAAATGAATGAAAGTGTTATTGTAGTATACATTTAATATCAGCTTACAATGCATACAATCGTTATTCAGGGTTCCCCAGCATTAGGGTAGGTATTATTGGCATTATAATTAATCATACACGGCATTTAACGCTACAGTTGTGTTCAGATCATGCGTCACTGGACTGGACTCTCTAGAATTACATCATCATAAACAGCGGAAATGTTGTGTTGTATCTGTGCATGTGCTTAAACTGAGGTAAGAGTATGTATGTAAAAAGTTAATTTACCACAGTTCTAAAGTGCTGGAAAATTGAACTGTCCTTGGAAGTGCATGAATTTTACTTTTGAAGGTGTAAGAACCCTGGTGTACTATTCTCTGAACAACAGGGGGCGACGAGGAGTAATCATCCTCTAAAACCAACGGCAATAACTAGTGGGAAGTTACTGTCTGCAACGGAAACTTTCAGGCGGGAAGGAAGTTGACCGGAAGTTGAAGTCGGCCGCGTGCCTCCATCTTGTAGCAGAACTTTACTTGCGTTAGCATCCCTTTGACTCCCATTCATTTTGGCGTCACTTTGACAGCGAATAACTTTACATCTGAGGCATTTAAAGACTCCATTTGTCCATTATTTATTTCTAAAGATACACGACAATGTATAAAGGGCTCCATTACCTTCTATGTTACATTATGGCCCCGTAGAAACAGTTTTTGTAAAAATAGGCTAACGATTGCGTCATAACCACTCGACTCTCTGTCGCACAGTAGAGAAATTACCGTTCACACAGGAGGAGAAGCTCGCAGGCAATCAGGGAGACGTCAAGAGAGAAGCCCATAGATACAAGCCCTGACGTTACATTTTAAAATACTATACAAAATAATTAATCAGAATACTTACTCCTGCTCACTCGCGCCAAAGAACTCCCTGCTCAAGCTCGCCGCCTCTGCAAGATTAACGATGGCAGTTTGCACGCACAGCTACTAGAAGATTTACATCTGTCAGACAGGTTGCTGACGTCATCAAGCTTAGTTTGAGTCTGCGCGTCAGAAACGGAAGTGCTAAAAATGGGCTTCACTTGTCTCAATTGAGTTCCAATGGTGTACAGCATGATCTACAGCTAAATATAGAAAGTTTGGTGATGACTAAGTAGATATTTCATTTAAAACATACATTTAAAAAAAAAATATATATATATATTTTGGGCCTGCTATTTTCGCCTGCTAGAGAGAACACTCTTTGCTGCTATAACTACAGGGGCCTGCTATTCATGGCCATTAATTTGGGAGCAAAAACCCCCATAAGGAACCATACTGCCAAAGATAAATTGTGATCAATAAACCCAAGTAAATTGCCAAAGTGGTCCTGCCTGAACTATTAGTATCTCTAGCAGCCACTTAACTCTATCTAGTTACCCCTTAGTAAACCTTGTGTGTAGGCTTCATTGTTATGGTAAATGGACTGTACTTAGAGTGCACATGGATATACAGTATGTGCATATAAGCATAGTGTACATATATTGAATGGGTTTCCTAATATTTTGTCCACTGCATTAACATACAAGAAAGGGGCAAAATATTAGGAGCACCATTCAATATAACTCACCCCACAATGCCACCACCAGGTATTACAACCTCAGTAATAAATATAAAATAGAATTATCATCTTTCTGACAATGTCAACAAAAAATGAAAATGTATAAAATACATAAACATAGAATTTAAAGGAGAACTGTTTTATTTGTTTGAACTGGGTCTCACACATGCACCTGATGAAGTGGCCGGTGACTGTACATGCAGTTGTTGTGTTCCTTCAAGTTAAAGTCCA
Organism: Carassius carassius; assembly: GCF_963082965.1. Classification (NCBI taxonomy): domain Eukaryota; kingdom Metazoa; phylum Chordata; class Actinopteri; order Cypriniformes; family Cyprinidae; genus Carassius; species Carassius carassius. Next base: position 2,719,016 of record NC_081756.1, read on the forward strand.
ACTGAAATCAAAATTGACCCTATTTACTTTGTTAGCGCATATTACTTATAGTCTTGTGGTGAAAATTAATCTGGGCAAGTGTAACCCCTCTCTCCGGGGTCCCCACCACCGCACCTCGCACTCGCACGAACCTGGGTCTCCGGCATGGGCTCTGAATAAGCACAAGTTAGAACAGCACGTAAATAAAACATTTCACCGGCAAGGCCTTAAAGCAAATGCAAATAATGTACTTTTGGGCTTGCAAATAAGTGCAGTGTCTCTTGAGTGTAACTCTTCCACTGAATTGACATTTGATTTGAATGTGTCTCATGAGATGCAGTTGGACAGAGCCCCAAGACATAATACAGCGCATTGCTTGAGATATATGTTGTGTTTTGTTAGTAAATGTTTCATTATATCAATTGTAATGCCTCCTTCATTCATTATTACACTACTGCATATATTGCATCTGAATCTGGTGTTGCTTAGTTTTGTAACGAGAGCCCACACTTTAAAACGTTTTACTCTCACACACCGCACATGCGCTGGATATCACACACACGTCGAGCAAACGGCAGCCACATATTTCAGTGAAGGGAATTGACAAGCTGCATCTTCTAATTAGTCGTCAACGCTGAAGTATAGGCTACACAAGAACTAATAACAGTATCATTTGTCCTGAAGTTTATCGTTACTCCAGTATTGACCCAATTACATACCGGTCCAAAAAAAATACAGGTTCTCGGTACCCATCCCTACTTATTGTGTTTTAATTTACTCAAATAGTTAGTGAAACAAATGTTAAAAGTCAGGGGTCTTTAAAAATGTGATCAGATTCATTTGTCGGGTGGTCTGAGGCAAAAGTTCTTGTATTTATGAAATTGAGTCTTTCACTTGTATTTTCATTTTATTTAATTTGTATTTTATTTATTTTTTTTTTGCAAGATAAGTCCACAAATGTTTTAGGTGAACTTGATGATCCAGGAATAGGATAAGTATTTTGTATGCACGTCCTGCTGTCATATTTTCTACCCTTAAGATTGCAGCCCAGTATTAATAATTTTCTTTCCTTTTTCAGGACAGTTCTGGAGAAAATGGTGCTTCTGGGAAACTTGAAAAATGAAATGAAGTTGTGTATTACTTTTGTAATTTAAGTTATTTGTAAATGAAGCAAAGTAATTTATGTGCATTGTTTTAGTTGAAACTTGTAAATAAAAGATAAGAAGTAGGTCTAGAAATTGTTAATTTTTGCAAAGCAAGTTATAATTTGTAAATGACTTTTTATTTTGCCTCTGCAATTAAAAAACAATTTGTTCTATGCTAAAAGTACTTTTTACAACTAATTACAAAATAAATCCATTTCAACATCATAAAAACTACATCAAAATGTAATTAACAATACATAAGACAGATTGTAAAAAGAAAGAAGAATAAGAAAAAAACATTCATTCAGCTGAACAGTGAGACCCAGCTGGAGCTGCTGGACCTAGACGGGCTTCCACAGAGAGCCTGCACCTCTGCCAGCGGGAAATCACCAGGGATAGTCTCCAGAGTGTTTTTACTGTCCAGCAGTGAGGTTCAGGTCTATCCTGCAGCACAGGGGTCTGGTCTGATTTAAGGAAATTAGGAAAGGACCTATACCATAGGTGTAGACCTATGACAAAGTAATTGGTAGAAGAAATATGAGTAGAAGAAATATGAGTTATTTTAGTAAAGTACTTTCAGTAACTACCATTAGCGCATTGAGGAAAAAAATGCATGCACTGAAAACCTTAAGTAAAATTGTTATCCTTCATACTGTAAGTACCGTATATATACGGTATGAAGAGTATAAGAACCTATTCTGCAGAAAAACTTCATATATGATGGACTTGCATTAATAAGACTGCTGCACGAATATGTGGTTGTTACATTTTAAATACGTTATATAGGCCCAGTGTTGGGCAGTTTGATGTAATATACAGTGCATGATTTTGTAAAGGACTGTGTTTTTGTATTGAACTTAGAAAAAAAGAAAAAAAAAAAAGAAAAAAGAACAGTAGCTCACTTCTCAATACTTAAGGAATGTATTTTGTTACACTCAACCATTTTTTTTTATTAGCAGATGAAACGAACAAAGTTTATTGCTAGGATATTAACAAACAGTCGCTACAGCTGTGAACTGCTTCAGAAGCAGTCACCAGTCGGGACTCTCCTTGTCTTATCAATCCTTGACAGCACAGCTGACGTTGAGGTTACGTTTTTTTTATATTCAGCTGCATAAAAATAAACAGGGTTAAAAACCTGTTTAAATATGTTCACCATGGTCCATTTATGTACATAATTAAAAATGCAATAAGCAACATAAAATCATATTTTGGTAAGATATAAGTCATTTAATCGCTTTATTTTGTATTTTTTCATGTCATTACAATAAGTCAGAATCCAATACAGTAGGTATAATTTGGTAATTAGCAGTCAAAAACTAACAATTTAGGCTCCAGTTATTTTCATTTTCATTAACAATACGCCACAGCGCTGGCTCAATCATGAAATCCTGCGAAGGATAGACTCGGAGCGTCCTTCGAAGACCTTATTACTGGACCTGTCCTGCGAAGAACGCGGTCTTTGAATTGGGACACTGCTACCGTGGCGTGAAAGTCAATGTAATGAAACAGCGAACTCTGGTGGATAGCGGACGGAAATCCATGAACCAGATTCATGACAGTGACATTTGCGCAAATCCAAAAAATTAATTTGTGCTTCTTCTCGAACCTGGGTAAAAAAAAAAAAGTCTTCATTACTAAGCAACTAGTTATTTGATTTCCAGTAGACTCGCATACTATTGTTTTTAATATCACAACTAGAGAGTACCAAAACAAGCATTTTATGATCCTTATGAAAGGCAATAAGTAACTTTAGTAAAATATTGGACACATGGTCGATTAACCATAAATCAATCCTTTACTGCAAAGAGTTACTCAAACAATAACAATTTTCATTAAAAAAAAAAATCCTCAAATATCCACTATAGAAAGATAGGTAGAAAGGGAGTAGCCTACATTTATTTTTCGAAGAAGGCACGTATGCGGAGGGAAACGATCTAAGAAATCATCTGGGGCATCATTAACATAACTGCTAATTATCAAAAAAAAAACACCTTGAAATTTCCCCATCAACACTGATATAAAATGTGTGACCTCTTTAGACATTTTTAGTTTGGACTGAAGAATTGGCCATAAAAATTTCGTAAGACAAAAATAGAGTTCAACAACTATAAGTAATCATCTAACTTCTTTTAAAGTAACCAATTCCAATACGTCACCTTTAAACTTATTTTTGAAGAATAGCGACACCTGCTGACTGATGAAGCATGACAACAAATGATTTGATCTCCACATTGCGAACGCCACCATTTAACATCAGTTTTGCACAAATTAGTCTCTTTTATATATATAAATTTATATATATTATACGCTTATGCTTGGACCCGTGTTTTCCTTCAGAATTGCCTTAATTCTTTGTGGCATAGATTCAACAAGGTGTTGGAAACATTCCTCAATGATTTTGGTCCATATTGATATGATGGAATCATGCAGTTGCTGCAGGTTTGTCGGCTGCACATCCATGATGCAAATCTCCCGTTCCACCACATCCCAAAGCTGCTCTATTGGATTGAGATCTGGTGACTGTGAGGGCCATTTGAGTAAAGTGAACTCATTGTCATGTTCTAGAAACCAGTCTGAGATGATTTGAGCTTTGTGACATGGTGCATTATCCTGCTGGAAGTAGCCATCAGAAAATGGTTACACTGTAGTTATAAAGGGATGGACATGGTCAGCAACATTACTCAGGTAGGCTGTGGTGTTTAAACAATGCTCTATTGGTACTAAGGGGCCCAAACTGTGCCAAGAAAATATCCACCACACCATTACACCACCACCACCCTGAAGCATTGAGACAAGGCAGGATGGATCCATGCTTTCATGTTATTTACGCCTAATTCTGACCCTACCATCTGAATGTTGCAGTAGAAATCTAGACTCATCTGACCAGGCAATGTTCTTCCAATCTCCTATTGTCCAATTTTGGTGAGCCTGTTCTTAGCTGACAGGAGCGGCACCCGGTGTGGTCTTCTGTTGCTGTAGCGCATCTACTTCAGGGTTTGGCGTGGTTCCTTGATTGTAACGAGTGGTTATTTAAGTTACTGTTGCCTTTCTATCATCTCTAACAGTCTGCCCATTCTCCTCTGACCTCTGACATCAACAAGGCACGTGTGTGTGTGTGTGTGTGTGTGTATATATATAATAACCTTGATCAGCGTCTTTTGTAAAATAGATTAAAGTCCTGAGGCCAGAGTCCAGAATTCATAGCTCACATAATGCTGCACAATTCGTATATGCAACATCAGTGATAACTTTAACCAACATTTAATAGAAACAAGACCATGAAATATTTACTTCTATGAGGAGTATTACAAACCCGTTTTCAACCAACGTTATAATATTTAACAAGATGTTTGCTCAAAGTAATACATTCAGTGTTTGGAACAACTCTTTTGTAATGAGGCATCTGGAGGCTCATTATTATGGGCTTGCGATATTTACACTGATGAAGATTATGTTGCTCGCATTATACCTTTCTTTAAAATACGCTATGTCTTGCCCACTGCAAGGTATTTGTTGTCTTAATCATACTGTATGCTTGTGTCTTTGTTTCTTCAGTCATTGTTTCATTTGTGTCTATCTACAACAATTCCAGAATGCCTTGTACTGGAATGGGGTAAGTATTATGACTTTAAGCCTCTCCTGTTGCGTATACCTGTCTTTTTCTGCACGAGAGTCCTCTGAATAAGAGCAAGGATGTAAATGGACACATTTTCTTGCTATGCTCAAACATTAAAGTTTTCCCACTACACAATATATTGACCAAAGAAGAATTTTATCATAGTTTTGTCTAATCTGTTATTCTTTTAGTATTCTCGGGACATATTATATTTAAGGTAATTACAACCCGAATTCCGGAAAAGTTGGGACGTTTTTTAAATTTTAATAAAATGAAAACTAAAGGAATTTCAAATCACATGAGCCAATATTTTATTCACAATAGAACATAGATAACGTAGCAAATGTTTAAACTGAGAAATTTTACACTTTTATCCACTTAATTAGCTCATTTAAAATTTAATGCCTGCTACAGGTCTCAAAAAAGTTGGCACGGGGGCAACAAATGGCTAAAAATGCAAGCAGTTTTGAAAAGATTCAGCTGGGAGAACATCTAGTGATTAATTAAGTTAATTGATATCAGGTCTGTAACATGATTAGCTATAAAAGCTTTGTCTTAGAGAAGCAGAGTCTCTCAGAAGTAAAGATGGGCAGAGGCTCTCCAATCTGTGAAAGACTGCGTAAAAAAATTGTGGAAAACTTTAAAAACAATGTTCCTCAACGTCAAATTGCAAAGGCTTTGCAAATCTCATCATCTACAGTGCATAACATCATCAAAAGATTCAGAGAAACTGGAGAAATCTCTGTGCGTAAGGGACAAGGCCGGAGACCTTTATTGGATGCCCGTGGTCTTCGGGCTCTCAGACGACACTGCATCGCTCATCGGCATGATTGTGTCAATGACATTACTAAATGGGCCCAGGAATACTTTCAGAAACCACTGTCGGTAAACACAATCCGCCGTGCCATCAGCAGATGCCAACTAAAGCTCTATCATGCAAAAAGGAAGCCATATGTGAACATGGTCCAGAAGCGCCGTCGTGTCCTGTGGGCCAAGGCTCATTTAAAATGGACTATTTCAAAGTGGAATAGTGTTTTATGGTCAGACGAGTCCAAATTTGACATTCTTGTTGGAAATCACGGACGCCGTGTCCTCAAGGCTAAAGAGGAGGGAGACCTTCCAGCATGTTATCAGCGTTCAGTTCAAAAGCCAGCATCTCTGATGGTATGGGGGTGCATAAGTGCATACGGTATGGGCAGCTTGCATGTTTTGGAAGGCTCTGGGAATGCTGAAAGGTATATAAAGGTTTTAGAGCAACATATGCTTCCCTCCAACAACGTCTATTTCAGGGAAGGCCTTGTTTATTTCAGCAGGACAATGCAAAACCACATACTGCAGCTATAACAACAGCATGGCTTCGTCGTAGAAGAGTCCGGGTGCTAACCTGGCCTGTCTGCAGTCCAGATCTTTCACCTATAGAGAACATTTGGCACATCATTAAACGAAAAATACGTCAAAGACGACCACGAACTCTTCAGCAGCTGGAAATCTATATAAGGCAAGAATGGGACCAAATTCCAACAGCAAAACTCCAGCAACTCATAGCCTCAATGCCCAGACGTCTTCAAACTGTTTTGAAAAGAAAAGGAGATGCTACACCATGGTAAACATGCCCCGTCCCAACTATTTTGAGACCTGTAGCAGAAATCAAAATTGAAATGAGCTCATTTTGTGCATAAAATTGTAAACTTTCTCAGTTTAAACATTTGCTATGCTATCTATGTTCTATTGTGAATAAAATATTGGCTCATGTGATTTGAAAGTCTTTTAGTTTTCATTTTATTAAAATTTAAAAAACGTCCCAACTTTTCCGGAATTCGGGTTGTAGCTCTAGCTTAGTTATATGGCATTTGTTCCCTTTTAAGGGAACTTCGAACTGCGTCCTCTAGGGTTCGCTATGGGGAACACCTCGTTGTGACTCGTGTCTGAAGCATACATTGGAAAAACACCAACGAGTTGGCCGGCGTCAGCCCCTGACATCACTACTGGCATGACTATGGATAAATAAGCCGGGAGAAAACGTCTGACTTCACTGACTGTTTTGTTTGAAGTGTGCACCTGAACAAACTGGTAAGAGTGATCTTTCTCTGTTTATTGACCCATAGCAAGGCTTTTAGACAGTGTGTGCATCCGTGTCGGCATTATTTGATACCTGATGACAAACACAGTCTTTGCGTTGCTTGTTTTGCAGCGTTCCTCGGCAATGGAGAAGAGTGAACCTCAGGAAGAGGATGTTATATCTTTAACACTTTCTGATACTAAGGTTAGTGCTCTGCTGGGATCTACCCAGGAAGAGCAGGATATGTCCGAGGGTGGCAAAGAAGCTGAGGCTGAGCCTTCTCAATCCTCCTGCCCTGCGTATGTAGAGCTGTTGAAGGTTATGGATCGCGCCATGGCAAAGTTGGACTTGCCATGGAAGCATGCCAGCAAGGTGACACTGCGAGGTCGTCTCGATGAGCGTTATCTTTCTGACCATAACCTTCCAGCCTTCCATTTTTGCCTGATCTCCATGCAGAGGTCGAAAAGGAATGGAAGAGGCCATTTTCTTCTCACATCCATCGGTTTCAGCATATGAGTTAAGCCAACAACGATGCCCGAAAGCAGCTATGAGAGGATGCCCCCTGTAGAAACCATCTAAGCCATCTAAGCCCCATCAGAATCAGAATCAGAATCAGAAAGAGCTTTATTCTCAAGTATGCTTGCACATACAAGGAATTTGTTATAGTGACATAAGCTTCCAGTACACAGAGACAACAACACAGACAAAAAATATATAAATAAATAAATAAATTTGGTAAATAAGTGTATAAACAATTGTGCTATAAATGATAATGGAATAGGATTGAGTAATATGCAGGGATGTACTAGGATGGAGGGGTAACAAAAAAATATAAGGATATTGCACATTTTTTGCATAAGCATAAGTGGGGAGCATTTAACTGTTCATGAGGTAGACTGCCTGGGGGAAGAAACTGTTCTTGTGCCTTGCTATTCTGGTATTTGGGGCTCTTAGGCGCCGGCCAGGTGGCAAAAGTTTAAAGATGGGATGACTTGGATGTGAGGTATCCAGAGTGATTTTCTGAGCCATTTTCCTCACTATGGATGTATACAGTTCTTGGAGGGTGGGCAGGGGAGCACCAATAATCCTGTCAGCAGTCCCAACAATTCTCTGTAGTCTTCTGATGTCTGATTTTGTTGCTTAACCAAACCAGACAGTTATTGAAGCACACAGGACAGACTTAATGAGGGCTGAGTAGAACTGTCTCAGCAGCTCCTGAGGCAGGTTAAACTTCCTCAGCTGGCGAAGGAAGTACAACCTCTGCTGGGCCTTTTTTACAATAGAGGCAATGTGATTGTCCCACTTCAGGTCCTGAGAGATGGTGGTTCCCAGGAATCTGAATGACTCCACTGCAGTCACAGTGCTGTTCATGATGGTGAGTGGGGAAAGTGCAGGGGGGTTTCACCTAAAGTCCACGATCATCTCCACTGTTTTGAGCGTGTTCAGCTCCAGGTTGTTAAGACAGCACCAGACAGCCAGCTGCTCAACCTCTTGTCTGTAAGCAGACTCATCACCGTCCTGGATGAGGCCGATGACTATAGAGTTGACTGCAAACTTCAGGAGCTTGACAGAGGGGTCTTTAGAGGTGCAGTCATTGGTGTACAGGGAGAAGAGCAGAGGGGAGAGAACACATCCCTGAGGGGCACCAGTGTTGCTGGAGCAGCTGTTTGACATGAATTTCCCCAGTTTCACTAACTGTTGCCTATCTGTCAGAAATCCACTGACAGATAGAGATAGGAACAGAGAGCTGGGACAGTTTGGTCTGAAGGGTTGTTGGGATGATGGTGTTGAAAGCCGAACTAAAGTCCACAAACAGGATCCTCACATAAGTCCCTGTTTTGTCCAGATGTTGCAAGATGAAGTGCAATCCCATGTTGATTGCATCATCCACGGACCTGTTTGCTCGGTAAGCAAACTGCAGGGGGTCCAGTAAGGGTCCAGTGATGTCCTTCAGATAAGCCAGAACCAGTTTTTCAAACGACTTAGTGACAACAGATGTTAGAGCCACAGGTCTGTAGTCGTTAAGTCCTGTTATCTTGGGTTTCTTTGGAATGGGGATTATGGTGGAGCGTTTTAAGCAGGAAGGCACTTCACACAACTCCAGGGATCTGTTGAAGATCTGTGAAAAGATGGGGGCCAGCTGGTCAGCACAGATTTTCATACAGGCTGGTGTAACGCCATTTAGGCCTGGTACTTTTCTTCTTTTGTTCTTCCTGAAGACCTGGCACACATCATCTTCACAGATTTGAAGAGCAGGAGGTGTGGAGAGGGGGATTGCAGGATGTGTTAATGGTTGTGTAGGGAGATGGTCAGAATGGTTGTTGGGGGTTTAAAATCTACAATAAAACTCATTCAGGTTGTTAGCAAGTCGTTGATTAGCCTCAGTGCAAGGGGATGGTGTCTTGTAGTTTGTGATGGCTCTCAGTCCTCTCCAAACTGAAGTTGAGTCATTGGAAGTAAACTGGTCTTCTAACTTTTTAGCGTAGGTTTTTTTAGCCGCTCTAATCTCTTTGTTCAGTGTGTTCCTGGCCTGATTGTACAAGACTCTGTCCCCATTTCTGTAGGCATCCTCTTTGGCCTGACGAAGATGTCTGAGTTTTACTGTAAACCATGGCTTATCATTGTTGAATGTTAAATAAGTCCTGGTAGGAATGCATATATCCTCACAGAAACTAATATTGTCACGTACGGTGATACAAGAAACAAGGGAGAGATCCAAATGCAGGTATGAGGTTTATTGAGGGGTAATCCAAACGGGTAAACAGTCCAGGCAGGGTCAAAACCAGAGTATCCAATAAACAATGAACAGACAAAACACAAGGCAAGATCAAGACTACGGATAAACAATAGACATAAACTGTATCTCTCATACAACAAGGACTCCGTGACTAATACTCAGACAGACCAGGTATAAATACACAAAAGGATAATGGGGAAACAGGAGACAGGTGGGGAACAATCAATTAACTAAACAAGGAGGAAGGTGACCAAATAAGGAGACAGGAAGTGATAATATGATAAACACCGTAGGAACTGAGGACACCTAGTGGAAACCCAGGGAACACAACCCAGACACTGTGACAGTACCCCCCTCTACGGAGCGGCTCCCAGACGCTCCAAGACAGACACAAAACAGAGACCAGGAGGGAGGCGGACAGGTGGAGGCTCAGGGGGAGGGACGGAGGGCCAGAAAAGAAAAACATGGGGAACAGGCACCAGAATGTACACACAACACAGAAAGACCAGGAAGGAGGAGGACCGGAGGAGGTTCAGGGGGAGGGATGGAGGGCCAGACTAACAGAAAGGAACAGGGACAGACATTAACACAAAAACAAAAGGAAAAAACAACATGAAGCCCCCCAGGGCGGAGCAGAAGACCACCACACCCTTGTGGTCAAGGCCAGAGTCCTCCAGGGCGGAGCGGAAGACCACCACAACTGTGTAGTCAGGGCAAGCGCCCCCCAGGGTGGAGCAGAAGACCACCATGTCCGTGTGGTCAGAGCGGAAGCTCCCCAGGGCGGAGCAGAAGACCACCACGTCCGTGTGGTCAGAGCGGAAGCCCCCCAGGGCGGAGCAGAGGACCACCACGTCCGCGTGGTCAGAGCGGAAGCCCCCCAGGGCGGAGCAGAGGACCACCACGTCCTCGTGGTCGACGCCAGAGTCCCCCAGGGCGGAGCGGAAGACCACCACAACTGTGTAGTCAGGGCAAGCGCCCCCCAGGGCGGAGCAGAAGACCACCATGTCCATGTGGTCAGAGCGGAAGCCCCCCAGGGCGGAGCAGATGACCACCACGTCCTCGTGGTCGACAACGGAGTCCCACAGGGCGGAGCAGAAGGCCACCCAGTGACTTGACCTGACTCTGAAAGGCCCACGATGACTAGCCTTGCCTCTGGAAAGTCCATGGTACCTAGACCTGGCTCTGGAAGGTCATCAATGACTGGCCCTGACTCTGGACGGTCATCGGTGATTAGCCCTGACTCTGGAAGGTCATCATGACTAGTCCTGACTCTGGAGGGTCATCGGTAACTAGCCCTAACTCTGGAAGGTCAACGGTGACTAACCCTGAATCTGGAGGGTCCACTAGTACCTGACTAGCCTCTGGAAGGTCAACCGGAACCTCACTCAACTCTGAAAATTCAACAGTCACCTGACTCGACTCTGGAAGGTCAACAGGAACTTGACTCGACTCTGGAGGGTCAACAGGAACACGACTTGATTCAATAGGAACAACTGGAACATGACTCGATTCTGGATGATCAACAGGAGCTAGCTCTAACTCTAGAGGGTCAACGGTAACTAACCCTGACTCTGAAGGGTCCACAAACATCTGACTTGACTCTGGAGGGTCAGCTGGAACCTGACTCGACTCTGGAGGGTCAACTGGAACCTGACTTGACTCTGGAGGGTCAACTGGAACCTGACTCGACTCTGGAGGGTCAACTGAAACCTGACTCGACTATGGAGGGTCAACTGGAACCTGACTCGACTCTGGAGGGTCAACTGGAACCTGACTCGACTCTGGAAGGTCAACAGGAACTAGCCCTGACTCTAGATGGTCGACGGTGACTAACCCTGACTCAGGAAGGTCCATGAACACCTGACTTGGCTCTGTAGGGTCAGCCGGGAACTGACTCAACTCTGGAAAGTCAATGGGCACCTGACTTGACTTAGGACTGCACTGCCTCGGTAACGGCCTCGGGAGCGGTCTCGGGCACCGCATCAGGAGCGGTCTCGGGCACCGCCTCGGGAACAGTATCGGGCGTCGCCTCGGAATCGGGCACTGCCTAGGCATTTGGCACCGCTTTGGCCTCCGGAACAGCATCGGGCACCGCCTCGGCCTCCGGAACAGCATCAGGCACCTCGGCATCGGGCACCGCGCTGAGCTGGCGGCCATTTTGCACCATGGCGCTGGACTCGCCGCAATCATGGGCAGTGGCGCCACCGTGGCAGATGTGCGCTTCCTCTCCCCTCTCCGTCCGCCATGGTGAGACGGTGGCTCTGATCCATCCCACACGAGCCCCGGGTCGAAGGGAGGCCATGGTTGAGAGCGGTGCTGAATCTCCTCTCGACCACTCCTTCCTCGGCGACCCCCCTGGTCCCCCGGAAAACCACCAGGCGAGTTCCCTCAAATCCGTTCCTCTCCCGCTCTGTGGCTGGGGAGGAGACATAAGCAGACATACCGCTGGATCTTCGCTTTGACGGAGTCCTTCTGTCACGTACGGTGATACAAGAAACAAGGGAGAGATCTAAATGCAGGTATGAGGTTTATTGAGGGTAATCCAAAGGGGTTAACAGTCCAGGCAGGGTCAAAACCAGAGTATCCAATAAACAATGAACAGACAAAACACAAGGCAAGATCAAGACTACGGATAAACAATCGACATGAACTGTATCTCACATACAACAAGGACTAAGACTCTGACAGACCAGGTATAAATACACAAAAGGATAATGGGGAAACAGGAGACAGGTGGGGAACAATCAATTAACTAAACAAGGAGGAAGGTGACAAAATAAGGAGACAGGAAGTGATAATATGATAAACACCGTGGGAACTGAGGACACCTAGTGGAAACCTAGGGAACACAACCCAGACACTGTGACAAATATAGGATGTTACAGTCTCTGTGAGTTCATCCAGATCGGTAGTAGCAGCTTCAAAAACACTCCAATCAGTGAGGTCAAAACAATATTGTAAATCCTGCTCTGTTTCGCTGGTCCATCTCTTCACAGTCTTTACTACAGGTTTAGCAGATTTAAGTTTCTGCTTGTAGGATGGTATAAGATGAACCAGACAGTGATGAGAACGTCCCAAAGCTGCTCGTGGAACAGAGTGATATGCATCCTTTATTGTGGTTTAACAGTGATCCAGTATATTACTGTCTCTGGTGGGACATGTAACATGCTGTCTGTATTTTGGCAGTTCACGGGAGAGATTGGCTTTATTAAAGTCCCCAAGAATTATTAAAATGGAGTTTGGGTGTTGTTGTTCTGTCTCTGTGATCTGATCAGCAAGTTTCTGTAAAGCTGAGTCTACGTGCGCTTGCGGAGGGATGTAAACACTCACCAGAATGAACGAGTGAAACTCCCGGGGCGAATAGAACGGCTTGCAGTTGACAAACTGCATTTCTAGATCAGGACAGCACATCTTCTTTAACACAGTTACATCAGTACACCACCGTTCATTGATGTAAAAGCATGTCCTGCCGCCGCACAATTTCCTTGTTGACTCTAAACAGCTGAAAGCCCGGCAGATGGAGCGCGCTGTCCGGTATGGCATCATTCAGCCAGGTTTCTGTGAAACACAGGGCAGAGGAGTGTGAGAAATCCTTATTTGTCAGAGAGAGCAGAAGGAGTTCATCTGTTTTGTTAGGTAGAGAGCAGAGATTTTCCAGATGGATGCTAGGCAACGGCGTTTCGAAATCCGCGCTTCCTGAGTCTGACGAGCGCTCCCGCTCGCTTCCCCCGTCTGCGCGTCCTGAAGCATTTGATCAGCGCCGCTGCTCCTCCGATAACAATGTTCAGTAAAACGTCTTAATAATTTAAATCCGGTAAAAGATCTTGTGTTGTGTTCTGCCGAATGTTCAACAGTTCATCCCTGGTGAAACTGATCGTGTTTGTTATACTCAAGGCATCGAACGGGTAAGCCTCCCCGACCGTAGCATGGAAAAGTAAAGTTTATGTGACTGAAGGACTCTCGTCGACGTCCGATGGGAGCTCAATACTCAAGGCACTGAACGGGTAAGCCTCGTCGACCGTAGAAAGAAAAAGATATGGTTGTCTAGCCGGGAGGCTCTCGTCGACATCCGATTTGGTTGTCTAAAGGGTAGACGTTATGAGGATAACTTGCATAATTGTTTAAAAAATCCAATGAGCTGCTTCCGATAACAAGTCCGAAAATCTTGGTGCAGTCATTGTATTCGAAAATTAAGCGTACAAAAAATAAATCAAATTTCCTGTGCCAGTGTACCCCAAATAAGTGCCATGAATCAGCGATATGGTCATTGTCAATCGTCATCTTGTCAGCACGTGAGATCGACGATACGTATCAACGATACGTATCGACGATGTAATCGTGCTTGGGTGGAGTAAGAGAGAGACTCTGTTCTTGTCATGGCATGACTATTTGCTGTTTTAAACCATGCAGGTGAAAGAAAGAGAGCCTATGGAGTCACTGATAGTCTAAAGAATATATACTGTGAGATGCACTGATAAACTGACGTTAAATATAAAATTACTATATTTAAAACAGTTAGTTCATGTAGTCGGGTACTACTGTCATCTCCCTTGTCTTGTGAAAAATTTGCAGAATCTGCACATGGAAGTTATTTGTCTAAATGATCTGCAAATCAGTCAATGGTGAAAACAATAGTGGATTTTATTTAAAGTCCAACAATTTAACCCTAATATGGATGTAAACGAACGTGTTAAATATAAAGTATTCAAAACAGGTAAATTCATATATTTGGAGTAAAGTTTAGTTGAAACTGATGCATTGGTCGTACGCGCTCCGGACCACGTGCCTCATGATGAGACAGACACCGCCACAGAAACATAAGGTAATGTAACTGTGGCATTAAACTCAGTTAGTGAGGCTTGTTTGTGAAAAGGCTCCTGTGGGAGCAGACACTGCTGCAGCAGTGGGGAAATACAGAAAAGGCTCCTGCGGGAGCAGACACTGCTGCGGCAGTGGGGAGATACGGAAAACAGAGAAGTAAAGGGGAGCATTAGAAAAGGAAGAAGAGATAGCTGCTTGGGCCTCCTGCGGAGCTTGCTTCAGCTGCTGTAGTTGTTGGCTGTGGGAAGAGTAGAAGGGTTAGTAACATTTGAGGTGGCAAGCTAAAAATGAATGCGTAGCCTACTGTGTTGCCAGCTTAGCAATTGGTTGCTTGATTTGACAATTCCTTAAGCCTTGCCCGCATTAGTACGTTCCTGTTGGAAAAGCATATTTCCTCTCGTTTTGGCCTTCTGGCCTTTTTAGATGGCCTCAAGAATGGATAAATTTGGAACACTGGTTTCACGTTGAAGTATAGACTGTGGGAACAGAGGCTTTTGAAAACTATGAATATAGTTTAGTCTTGTAAAACATACCAATAGACATGTTTATAGCAGTAACGTTAATTGCAGTTATGTGCTATTCACTTCCAAGCAGTTCCTATAGGTATTTACAATTACATTTATTCATAGCAGATGCTTTTACCCAAAGCGACTTACAGAAGAGGACAGTGGAAGCAATCAAAAACAACAAAAAGAGCAATGATATATAAGTGCTATAACAAGTCACAGTTAGGTTAACAGAGTACACCAAGCATGGGATTTTAAATAATATAATATAAAGAAAACAAATAGAATAAAAAAAGAATAGAACAAGCTAGTGTTAGAGGTCTTTACACATACACACACACACACACACACACACACACACACACACACACACACACACACACATACAATTGCCTAATTAATGAAAATAAAATAGAATATAAAAAGATTAGAAAGGTAGTTAGATTTTTTTTTAAAGAATAGAATTAGAATAGTGAGTGTTAAAGTTAGAGGATCAAATAAAGATGGAAGAGATGTGTTTTAAGCCGATTCTTGATGATGGCTAAGGACTCAGCTGTCCGGATATAGTTGGGGAGGTCATTCCACCAGGAGGGAACATTTAGTCTGTAAAAGTCCTTAAAAGTGACTTTGTGCTTCTTTGGGATGGCACAATCAAGCGACGTTCACTTGCAGAACGCAAGCTTCTATAGGGCACATAAGTCTGAAGGAACAAATTCAGGTAAATGGGTGCAGAGCCAGTGGTAGTTTTGTAGGCAAACATCAATGCCTTGAATTTTATACGAGCAGCTATTGGAAGCCAGTGCAAATTGATAAACAGAGGTGAGACGTATTCTTTTTGGCTCATTAAAATTAATATTGCTGTCCGTTCTGAATTAATTGTAAAGCTTTGATAGAATTGGCTGGAAGAACTGCCAAGAGGGCATTGCATTTACTTGCATGCTTTTCATATTACAGTCCTAGAAAGACAACAGAATTTTACTCACGCTTGCTATCCTGTGGCAAAACGAGGGTAGTGGTGTATTAGATAAATTCTAAGTGATCACGCCAGTAAATGGTGAAATATGTCCCTAAAGAAATTGGTCCTGCCAGAATAATTTCTTGAAACTTATGTCTGTATAATCTCAGTGAGGTTTAAACATGCACGGTAAGGCAGATGTAATATTTTTGGACATTTCAGTGTGGATGACGACTCTGAAAAAAAAAAAAAAATGCCTTGGCTTCGTGGTAAAAAATTCCACCGTCATCTGACAGAACTACGTCATAACCTCATTTAACAAACTTTCCACAGCACGTGACATTCGGACACGATTGTCGCATTTCTCCCTCTAGCGGCAGTCGTGCAGAACTTTCATACTGGTCATGCAGCAACTGTAACCTTGGCATGTTCACCATGGTAAAATTAATAATTTTAATGAATATAATGTATATAGTGTATGAATGCATCGTCACAAATCAGATGACCCCCAAAATAAAAACAGTAGGTTTTATGGGGCTAATCACGTGAATAATGGTTTAATAATAATTTCTCCCATAATTATTATAAACCACCATTTTACAGAAATAGTGTTTACAGAATAATGTTAAAGTTAACAATATATTGGTAATTCTGACCTCGCACCGATAGTTTTGATTAGAATACATCATATCCGGTCGGGCGTTCGCATACGGTCTAGTCGCAGAAGTTCAAATATTTGAATGCATCCGAGGCTCAAATCAGATCTGAAATTTCCACATATGTATGTGATCGGAACTCCACGCAGCTCCTGCACTACTTTCTAGCCGCGAAACCTGTATTTAGTGTCTTCACCTGAAAATTTATTGATTTACGACGCGGGGTCTGCGCCGCTAGAGGAGGCAGCCTCAAACTGTGCCTCAGCCGGAAAAGCAGCGTTGAAATGCTGAGCCGCGGCGGAAAGTGAGAGAGGCTTGCTGCGGTAAGAACTGGGGTGCGGCCAGGCTGGTTGAATGCCTGCTGCTGCTGCTGCGATCCAGTGCTCGAGGAGAGCCCGGTCTTGAGCGGATTGATCGTGGTATCGAGCGAGGCGAGCTCGGGCTTTACACGGTCTATTGGCCACGACGTGTGGCTTGGCGAGAAGAGCAGCTGTCGAGATGACGTTTGATGGTGCTAAACGGCCGTGTTTGGCAAGGAAGGAATGATCATGGGTATCGGCAAAAGTAGCAGATCTGAAAAATCCCCAGTATGGATCTAATCGCTGGATGGAAAATTGGGTCTGTGATAAGATGACAGACGGAGCGAACCGGGATGCTGATAAACCGTCAATGGAGACAGGTAGGCTAAGTCAGCTGTATTTATATCCTAAAATTGATTATCTTAAGTGGCTCCACCTGTGCTAATTAGGCTAAGTATCTGATGTGGTCCTCCCGAACCTTGTTATGAAACTACATATGTATCAAATTGCTGGTGGTTATGTGTGTACTGAGTTTTCTTTGCAGAGCTCAATTACAGTGTTTATTAAATACTCATCTACATTATATCCAGCCGGTATGATAGCCCTGATTCCAGCTTCATGTTTCCGGTATTAAGTGGCCAAGATCACAGGTTTTTGCAGGAGCCTTCTTGATCATCAGGCCCGGCACAACACTGTAAGGATTTTCATGGATGTCCAGCCAGGTCACCCTCAGGGGCTTCCTGGTCGCTTGGATATCCCTTATTGCTGACGCATCGAGTGGGTACTGGAGGTGGCAGTTACAGAAATCTTCTTGAATTTGCTGCCTCAGGTGATGCTCCCCTTGACAGAGGTTTATAAATTTTAGCTGGCCTCTCCCGTGAGTTTCAGCACCTCTGCAAGGCTTAGGAAGCTTTAAGTACATACGCTTAGCTCTGTGTACTTTCTGAAAACCATATGGTGGTGAGTGTGCAAATTGAACTCTGAAGTGGTTGAAGTGGTAAGCGTGCAAGACTGTGCACTTTCTGAAATCCTGTACGGTAAGGGTTACTCGCTCAGCTTCGTTCCCTTTCTTGGGATGGTTAGACCTTGGTTCCTGAGCGTCACTCAGCCAGTGTATATTTATTTATACACCTCAAGCATCTCTTTCCTCAACATGGGGGGCTATTTGGGCGGTGCTATTGGTAGTTTAGTAGCAGTCACCTTTACTACAAAGGGTCGCCGATGAATGCGCAAGTCTCTTTCTGAATTTGGAGTTCTCCTCTCACGTGAGATTTGAGTTCTCACTTTTTTTCCCAGAGCACTTCAGCATTATTACCAAAGATCGAGTTGATGACTCTCAAACATATTGTTTTGAGATGCACCATTCCATCCATCTATGAGCTGCTCTATCAGTGACACCAGACCCCCTTCCTTAGAACAGTATTTAACCCTCTGAGGTCTAGGGGGTTTTGGGGGCCTGGAGAAGTTTTGACATGCCCTTAATTTTGTTCTGGGCAAATTTTGTTTGTTATCAGTTGCTTCTAAACATGTACATGGTTAAAAACTTATAGCAGTGTATTCAGTACAAACTGGGCTACTGCTAATTTGTAAATAGCATGTATGTACATGATTTCGTTTTTGAGAAAACAGCATTTATGCGGATGGGAGATGTGGAAGTCAGACATCACATTGTTTTCATATGGATTACTTTATCAAAGAATATTTGTTTTTGGTAGTAGTTGTTTAGTTTAAAAGTAGTCATGTCAAGCTTTCTATAGATGTATCTTTCATATTTCTTCATTGAGTATTCACTGAGTTACAGTTCATTTTAATGACGCATTTCTAAATGAAGATCAGCGCAGACAAAGGCTGCAGACAGCGCACCTTGTTTGTTGTTATTATGTCTGTATACAAATAAAAGTAGACCCTTTACAGATTCGATTGATGTATTGATCTTGTCTGTACAATCAAAACTGAAAGTGTAATTTAAGTTCTTTTTGGGGTTATCAGGAGAAGATGCCTCGACACGCGTATAATCGGGGATCGACTCCAGAAGGTCAAGTTATTTTCAGGGTTATTAGGAGAAGATGCCTCCAGAGGGTTAAAATCCATGTTATGGTAAGTGTGCACGTGAAGTCTATGCGCACTTTCTGAAATCCACAATGTGGTAAATTTCAACGCAAGTGCTCTGCGTTCCTTCTAAAATCCTATATGGTGAGGGCTTTGCGTGGTTGCTTCATGCCCTTTCTTGAGTTGGTAAAAGCCCTGTTCATCTTGGGCGCTGCTCCACCTATGTATCCTCGGATACCTATCTAAACAGGGTGTTGCTACTAGGAAACTGTTGAGACGGCTCCTTCAGCAAGCTTATGCAAGAGCAAGCGGTAGCCCCAGTGTGACAGGCAAGACTTAGTATAAGATGCTAGGCTCTTTGCCGTTAACCTTTAAAGGATTCTTTCTTGATTCCAAGCCTTCAGCTCTACCCCGGGCCGAGGCCCTAACAATTAAGTTGGGCATGTAGCCTAGGCCTTAGGCCGTAAGAGGTAATGTCACGGCCGGCTGTCTAATGTCTCAGGGGCAACTCCCATGGAAATGGTAGAGTTGGTACTTAGTGTTTCTGGCCTGTACTCCCCTCAGCATGGCGGCGTGGGTATACTGTTCCCTATAGCGACACACTTCTAAGTTCCCTTGAAAGGGAACATCTCAGGTTATGAATGTAACCATGGTTTCCTGAGTAGGGAATGAGACACTGCGTACTATAGCTCCCTGCCATGCTTCGTATGCAAGCTTCAGACGAAGAAGTGAATGACGTGTTCTCCCGGTGACATCAGGGGCTGGCGCCGGTCAACTCATTGTTTTTTTTTATGTATGCTTCAGACACGGGTCACGATGAGGTGTTCCCCATAGTGACCCCTAGAGGATGCAGTGTCTTGTTTCCTACTCAGGGAACCATGGTAACATTCGTATCCTGAATAGTTTTCTCTGATTAATAACTAGCTGGTGCTCTCTTTTTCTGTGTGGTGAGCAGGGAAGTGCACAGACATTTTGAGGGGCAGGGGCTCAAGTGAAATAAAGGGCACTTCTCATAATTAATTTTTTTTTTTAATCAAAAAAGTATATATATATATTAATGCAACTCTGACTTCCTTTTAAAAAAATAAATAAAAAGTTAATTAATTTTATCTTCCTCAAACTCACGCAATTGTTTCATTTTCAAAAGATGTCTACAAAATAATCAGTTCACAGAAACCATGGTCTCCTTAGTATTCACTAGGTTTATAGAGCAGCAAAGGAAACCATTCCACAATGTGCATGTTTTGAAAACATTTTCTATGCTACTAGTTTCAAGTATATATGAAGAGTTCAGATGCAAAAGCCTCTAAGTGCCATCTGAAATTTTCTTATGAGCTTTTTTTTTTTCAAGCTCGTATTTAAGTTCAGTAATTTAACTTAAATGACAATTAATAGGTAATTTTCATTGCCAGTAATGTGAAATAAGTGAACATAAACATACAAGCTTGATAAAAATGATCATTATTGAAGGAAATTTCAGATGGCACTTAGAGGATTTTTCATCTGAACTCTTCATATTTAGAATAACCTAAATAACTGCATCAAACAGAGGGGCATGTTTTACTAATAATTTGTTTATTTTTGTACAAGGCACTACATCGTTTTAATTAATTTGGTGTTATCAGAATACATAACACTTTAAAATTAAACATACCAAAATAATTGAGTAAAAATTCAATAAAAGCCAATGTCATGTATGTATTTGTGGTGGTATGGAATACTATTTTATAAAGGTTTCGAGGAAATAAAAAAGTTAAATTACTTAAATAGTTAATTTATAAATATTGTTATTTTTAAAGTTTAATGCTAACTTATTTCTACTCAGTTTTATTTATTAATGTACCAGATGCAGTTACTCAGATTTACTACATTTTTTAGAGTGTATCCTCCATCTGTTTGCATCTGTAGATTTCTTCTAAATTCACCAATTTAGATTTTTTAAATTTCAAGGGGAAAGACTCTTGATGTAAGTCAATAACTGGGGACGTTCTGTATGCAAATTAGGCGTCAACTAGTTAAAATGCGCACATTTGCATCTAATTGACAGGGAAATGCAGGTAAATAGGATAAACAAAATAACTAAAGCATATCATCTGGTGGTGATATATGCTTATTTTATTAACTTATTTTATTACATGGCTTGGTTGAATTCCAATGTAGAATGCGGTCTGTTAGAGACGGAGCGGACTATTTTCTTTAGCGGAAGCAATACAATCGGGTTTAACAATCGGGGGAGAGGGAGAGGGAGCGCTTCAGAACTCCTGACCTGATATTTAGATACTATATTTCAATAAATATATTTGTTTGACAGGGAAGCTGTGTGCAAACAGAAATATATATTATTTTTCAATAATAATAAAAAAAAGCATCCCAGAAAAAAGGTCACTTTCTCTCCAGGAATAAAAAGGGCAGGTGCTCAAAGCCCCCTTTCATGTCTATGTGTGCACGTGCCTGGGGGTGAGCATTAAAGTATTACTTTTTGGAACTTGTACTTCTCAAGGCCTTTCTATAGTCTGATGTGTTTTACCTACAGTACATCCTGTCTATAGAAATGACTTCCTGTCCGGAATTCCTCCTCAACTTTGTCAATATTTGGACTTGGAGGTTGTAATTACTACAATTCTGTTCAAATTTAGTTTGTCTCCCGTGACTTTAAAGCAGACATTATAATTTTGAGCATACACTGACCAGGACTTTAAAGTCATTCAAAAATCTTTGTACAAGGGTTTTGTTTATGCTTTTAAATGGCTCACTAGCTATTGAAGTTTAATTAGCTAGTAAGCCATCACTGTTAAATCTAAGGCGTTCTTATCCTTCTGCAAGGTTAATGTATCAAGATGGATTTTTCAATCCTTTTAATATTTCTTTAACTTTTATTTCATGCAATCTGGTTTCTTTAAAGGTTTGCTCGTCTGGTCCCTATGGTTAAATGGAGTATTGTCTGCAGAGTCTACCAAGCTTTTGTGGGAGTTAAGCCAGAGAATAGTTCTGTTTTACAGTTCTGATATTTATACTTATGCGTTTTACCACTTTCTGCATAAAACAATTACTATATTTGATCATTTTACTAACCTTGGCATTCCATTACAATGCAATCATTTAGATTCCATGACTGCAGAGAACCCTGGCTCTCACCTCGTCTTTTCACAGGTCACTCTTTTGGACTCATGCTATTATGAATGCAGTCTCTATCAAACTGATGAATACATGGTCATTCTCCCATTCGAGTTCTAGGTAAGATTTGTCTCAATGCTTAGCAGGCATCTTTAAGCTATAATCAGGCTTGTATATTTTGCATCTACTGGTGGTGGTTCACTCTGTTTCTACATACCTATTGGTTCGATTTTACTTGGCCTGTTGTGACTTTCACATTACACAGACTATTTTGGTACTTTGCATAACTCTATGCTATGGTGGTCATCAGGTAAGCTTGTCCATTACTGTTTATGGAGTATGGCTTATCGTGGCCTTCACATATACAGTAATGGCCTCTCTGGGACTTCACCTAACACTGAGTATCTCTTCTACTAATGGTCATGCTGATTTGGCTCATTTTCTATTTTGGGGGGATATGTTTCCTCTGTGGGTTCCACCAGTTTGATGTTCTATCAAGCGTATGCAGCACTCTAGCCTAAATAATTTTTCTGTGTATATGCTCTTTCTTAAGTTGCTGTTAGATCCCTAGCAGTAACTTACCTCTCTTACTCAATGCAGAATTCTTGTAATCCGCCATCAAGCTGCTACGTACATGACCGTCCTCCTCATCTGAGTTCTGTCAAGATCAGACTGTAAATTATTTCACGTAATACTCAAGGTACAGTATGACACTCTTAACAAACTACTTGTGGTGGTTATTTCTCACATGCCCCTCATGTCTAGTCTATCATGGTTTTCACATACAGTGGCCAATCATGGTCATCTACACATGAGGCTTTCACATCACATATTTTATAGAAACATACACAGGCTATCAATGTAATTGCAGCCCATCGGACCTTCACTTCTCATGGCCTACTGAGGCTTCACATTACTCACTCTATTGCGGCTTTTGCTCATTTTGGTCTATTGTGGCCTTCAGGTAAATAACTATTTATGTAACTCTGCCTATCCTTGTCCTTCGCAAAATAGGCTTGTAATGGCTTTTCTCATTACATGAACTACACTGGTGGTTATGGCATATCATAAGATGTCATGGCTTTTATAGCCTTTCTCTAATGGCCTATCGTGACCTTTCTTTCTGCAGCCTATCAAGGCCTTTCTCTCTGTGGCTGTTTCAGATCCATTTAGTCACAGAAGCCGCTGCGGTCTGTCACCTCATACACCGGCCATTACTGCTGTTGAACGTGGAGTTCAAACATCTGAATCTTACATTAGACCTGAACCACAAACCGTCTCAAAGGTTCAGCAAATAATTATCAAGCTGTCCTCAAGGTAATCTATATGCAATTACTGATGTTGGTGTAATACCTATTCATATTCTCCAAATAATTGTTGTAGTTGTCTATCAAAGGCTTATTCTAGCCTTTCTCTCCGATTCCCATTTTTTGAGGCCTTCCTCTCTATTGCCTATCTATAGATTATTCTTGCTGAGGAAGTTGAGTTACATTGAGATCAGTAGGAAGCTTCTTTGTGTTGTGTTTATTTATTTATTTTTTATTCAGGGAATCATGGTAGGCGTTTAGTTTTATGCAGTGCTCTGCTGGGGATGTAGCATCACTGTCGATGATAAAAATAGGATTAATAAATTGATTAGAAAGGCTGGAACGGTTATTGGCCTCAATCCTGATTCACTTGAGGTAATTGTGGAAAAGAGAACAAGGACAACATTTTAAATAATTTTGTCTTACAAAGGTCATCCACTACACTGTTCTTTAGTGGACTTGGAAGATTAGTGATGCCTCAGTGCTATTTAGAATGTCTTTTAGAAACCTAAATGCAGAAGCAATATATTAATTATTATTAAGAAAATGTGTATGTTTCTATTTGTGTTGTTTGTATTGTGTAATCTAATATCAATACTTGACCTATAGAACTTAACTGTTATTATTTATGACTGAAAAAAATATGCATCACAAATATGTTCATAAGTTAATGTTAAAACTAATCCAAAAACATAAATCTTATTCTATATCTAAAC
This sequence comes from Carassius carassius, assembly GCF_963082965.1. Classification (NCBI taxonomy): domain Eukaryota; kingdom Metazoa; phylum Chordata; class Actinopteri; order Cypriniformes; family Cyprinidae; genus Carassius; species Carassius carassius. The sequence continues at coordinate 2,742,978 of NC_081756.1, forward strand.
CTAAATATATTTTGAAGGTTGGTTGATTGACCTCACAAATGAAGATGTCAGCAATGTGAAGGAAATTAACATTGAAGGAATTATCTAAGCTAACAGAGTGTGTTAAACATGTAAAAGATTGGATGACCAATAATTTTCTCATTTTCTCAATAAGACAGAGATATTAATTATTGGACCAAAAAACAGTACACAGAATCTTGTAGATTACAATCTGCAACTAGACGGATGTACTGTTACTTCATCTACAGTCAGAAATCTGGGTGTTATATTAGACAGCAACTTGTCTTTTGAAAATCATGTTTCCCATGTTACAAAAACTGCATTCTTCCATCTTAGAAACACTGCCAAGCTACGAAACATGTTACCTAAATGGTTTAGCTCCTGCGTACCTAACTAGCCTCCTACCACGCTACAATCCATCACGCTCCCTAAGGTCACAAAAAGCTGGACTTTTGGTAGTTCCTAGGATAGCAAAGTCCACTAAAGGAGGTAGAGCTTTCTCACATTTGGCTCCCAAACTCTGGAATAGCCTTCCTGATAGTGTTCAAGTTCAGACACACTCTCTCTGTTTAAATCTAGATTAAAAACGCATCTCTTTCGCCAAGCATTCGAATAATGTATCTCTTAAATTGTGAGTGTAGTTGTATCTGATCAAATGTGCATTCTTATTCTTTAGCCTGGGTTAAACAAATTATTGTAATTTTACTTTGTTGGATCAGCAGCTATGCTAATGATGTCTCTATTTTGTTTCTCTGTTTCTGCTGGATCTTCATCCCGTGGTAACTAGGATTTACACAAGCTCCAGTCTGGATCCAGAACACCTGAGAAGAGATGATGCTGACCCTCAGAGGACCCCAGATGATGCTAACCCTGAATCAACAACAGAACTAACAAATATTGCTACAAGTGTGACTGCAACATATAATAATTATTAATAATATTAATAATGTTAATCGTCTGGCTGACTATGTCTTTTATTAATGTTTCTGAAAAATCCTGTCATATGTGCACAAACTGACAGTCAACACTTATAAGCTACTACTAAATATTGTAGAAACAATTTTCTGTAAAGTTGCTTTGTAACAACTTATATACAAATAAACTTGAATGGAATTGAAAAGGAAAACATAGTAAAAAAAAATATAAATAAAAAAAACACACACAAAAGTGACTTTCTGAACACTAGTAGCTTACAGCGGAACTGATGTCTGAGTTTGAGACAAAACAGCCAAAAATGTACAGTCTGACATTTGTATAAATTGACAGATCTTTTGAGTTTTGAGCAGATGATGGACTGTGGAGCTCCTGATTTACATCCTGCCTGAGATCATTTAAATACACACAAAACAACATGAAAATGATCAGCGAACAGACTGATGGAGTGGAAATCATGAACTAAAGATCTGTGGGTTCATCTAGAGCAGGGGTGTCAAACTCAATTCCTCGAGGGCCGGAGCTCTGCTGAGTTTTGTTCTGACACAGAAACCATGTTTTCTAATAAGCCTGAATCACTTGATTGATGGGATCAGGTGTATTTAATAAGGGCTCTGGCCCTCCAGGAATTGAGTTTGACACCCCTGAACTAGAGCTACTTTAAATAACATACTGTACATCATGTCTATATACAGAAGATATTATGACATACAGTATAATTCATTATTGTACACAAAACAAAAGCAGTTTTCTACAGCTGTCTACACTATGATCTTGGTGATTTGCATAGTTGTTAAAAGAATTTCCATCTGATACATCTGGTGATGTTTTTTTCTGTGTTTATCTTTGTCTTTCTCTCACTTGCTTTTAGGTGACTCCTCCCTAATTGGGCGTAAAAAGAGGCACCTGCTGATTCATCACCCGAAGTCCAGCATCTTTTGAAATATCAGGATGTAAAGATCTCTGATTATATTAAATATCTCTGATTATCTAGACCATAATTTTTCTTTGCGTTAATTGTTTTTTTGTTGCCTAAGCCATTCAGCTACTTTTTAAATCCCCATTTCTTTCTTTCTATTGAGTTTTGTGAGCTGGCGAGTGTGCTACTATTCTTTTGTACCTTGTAAATATTGTAAAAAGTACTCTAGGGATTCGGTGCCAGTTTTCTTTCAAGCTCAAGTTCAGGTTGAGCTTTATTGTCATTCTCCTACGTTTGGACATACAGTGGAACGAAATGTCGTGGCTCACAGGTGCTACATAAATACATACAACAATAAAGTAAAACCTATACAAAGTATAAACCTAAACAAAACTAACCCACTGACAGATTTTGACTATACATATACTACAGGTGCATCTAAAAAAATTTGAATATCAAGGAAAAGTGTTTTCTTTTGTAATTTAATAAAAAAAAAAAAAAGCAAACTTATATTCTAGAATCATTGCACACAAACTGAAATAGTTTTTTTATTTTAATTCTGATGGTTATGACTTACAGCTTAGGAAAATTAAGAATTCAGTACCTCAAAAAATTTTAATATTTTGTAAAAGATCAATCAATCCAAAAAAAAAAAAAAAAGATTTACAAACCATGAATGTTCAAGATCTCCAAAGAGAGTTTAATTATATGCAATCAATTGGTTGGGGCTCTGTTTGCATGAATTACTGCTTCAACGTGGCATGGGATCGAGGTGACAAGCCTGGCATTGCTGAGGCATTATTGAAGCCCAGATTGCTTTGATAGCAGTCTTCAGCGCCTCTGTATTGTTTGTCAGATGTTACTTATCTTTCTCTTCACACTACCCCATAGATTCTCTGTGAGGTTCAGGTCAGGTGAGTTGACTGGCCAATCAAGCACAGTAATATCATGGTCATCAAAACTATAAATTAAATTACATTAGTAATTAAAGATAATTTATTGCTACACAAATTGCTAAACAACTGAAGTTGGACACAACTAAGACAACCAAAGAAAATCAGGAATCAACTATTTTAACGGAGCCTAATTTAACATATTATGAATGCAACAAAACAGACAATCACGCAATCCGTAAGAGGCCAAACATTCAAACAAAAGGGTGACTCTTGGTGCACGGGTCCAACCACGCGACTTTAACCGAAACCACACAGACACACCATACAAGTCAATGTAGAACAAGACAAGACACACTGCCATCTATACAAAAGAACAATTATTAACATAAAAATAATCAAATAAACAAAATGAGAAAACAAACATCCACTTACCCACCAACCGCTGAGGTAACCTGGATAAATCTGAATGTTTAACATTAACTGAAATAAAACACAGATTGACACTCACACTACATCCATGGTTGATAAGCAAACATAATACATCAGTGCGTACCTGGAGGAAGGCAGATGCTCATTCTGCCGCAAAGCAGAACCATAATCAAAGGCACAGAAATAAGCACAAAGCACAGGATCGACTGCATCCAGCTGCTCTCCTAACAAGACGAGAGATGCACATGCAAATCAACTAAAAACTAGAACTAAAATAAAGCAAACGGATACCATACAGGACTTTAAACTACCTGAAGTGACCAAAAGTCACACTTAGCCAAAGCACAGGAAGAAAACTACCTCCTGGATATATGATGCCTGCCTAGTTAACATACAGTACATGCGTTACTTTTATAAGTCCTCAAACAGGCACCAACCAATAACATTAAGAAAATGCCACCCCCAACCATTCACTATCGTTACCTATCATGTGGGTTTGAAAAGAAATGTCTTAGCCTTACCTAGCTTCAAAAGAAAAAGACGAACTCTTCCCTTACTCCCTCTCTATTAAAACACAGGAGACAACACAAATCTTTAAAATAATTGGCATCCTCCTCTCTACAAATGATCCACCAATAACAAAATTGAGCTCATAACTTAAAAAGAAACCTGGCCACGCCGACCAACCATGGGTGGACTTAACCAATAATTGAGGTAGGCAGCTGGTTAGTATGGAATGATATTCCGGACATTATTCAAAAGGAAATGCAAATTGTATTTGCAATTGCGTTTTCAATTTGTGGATGCATAAAATGTGACATAATCCAAACGCAAATGCAAATCGCGCATTAACATTTGCATTTTCATTTAAGCAAACGCACAGTGAGTGCCAAATTTAAAATGGAAATGTAAAGTCCGTTTGCAATTGTGTTTCCCATATCTTACAAGCTATGAGCCTGTCATATTTAAACAGCAATATTAATTACCACATTTGCTTTTTCACTCTCTCTGCACTGCACATGTAAACTGCCAAAACTCGCAATTCCTTTTGCATTTGAATTTCCGACGTCTACACGGAAACCTGTCAATCAAGTGACATGGGTGGGGCCATTTTATTGGGCGTGTTTGCATTGGGAAGTGACGTCACTCACAGTGGACGGTAATAACAATTATTTATAGACGATTTTGCGGAATGTTTTGAAAAATGGAAGAAATCTGGGAAATTGTGGAGGACATTTTGACACTCGTGCAGCAAGTTGACGACAGTTCATACGGTACAGATTTCCTTTTACTCAGAAGCCATTTAGTTTTGGACAGGTTAAATGAGTTTGTGGCCTTGACGAACAGCATCATCAGTAATGATGTCTTTGCCAATTTAATGCCGCGTTTCCACCGAAATTACCCGGAACAATTGTACCAGGAACTGGTACTAGTGTTCCGCGAGGACGCAGGTCCGGTAATTCTGCAAACAGCAGCGTACTTGATAACATCAGTCAGCTCGCCTTGACTACTGTAATTTTCCTCACTGTATATTTACAATAAAACGAAAAAGGATATGAAATACCACTGCCTCCTTTCGTTTTTTATTTAAACATGATAATAGCAGCAGAATGTACTCAGTTCAGGGAAATGTGTATATATACAGCCATTACAAATTAAACTAAATATATCAATTGGCTCTTTTTATCTTTTTGATCCGATGACAACGCACTTATATTTTCAAAATTGCTTTAACGTGAAACAGGAAACTCATGAATAATCATTTATGCTGTGCTCAGTGACACCAAATATCACAGAAACCGGAAATTTCAGAACACTGGCCACTTCACTTAGATTGGCGAAGACATGATTACTGATGATGCTGTTCGTCAAAGCCACAAACTCATTTAACCTGTCCAAAACCAAATGGCTTCTGAGTGAAAGGAAATCTGTACCGTATGAACTGTCATCAACTTGCACGAGTGTCAAAATGTCCTCCACAATTTCCCAGATTTCTTCCATTTTTCAAAACATTCCGCAAAATCGTCTATTAATAATTTTTATTACCGTCGACTGTGAGTGACGTCACGTCCCAATGCAAACACGCCCAATAAAATGGCCTCACCCCTGTCACCTGATTGACAGGTTTCCGTGTAGACGTCGGAAATTCAAATGCAAAAGGAATTGCGATTCCATTTGAGTTTTGGCAGTTCACATGCGCAGTGCAGAGAGTGTGAAAAGGCAAAATAAATATTGCTATTTAAATATGACATGCTCATAGCTCATAAGATATGGGAAAAACAATTGAATACGGACTTTGCATTTCCATCTTAAATTTGGCAGACACTGTGCGTTCGATTAAACGAGAATGCAAACGGTAATGAGCAATTTGCATTTGCGTTTGGATTATGTCCCCTTTTATGCGTCCTCAAAATGAAAAAGACAATTGCAAATTCACTTTGCAATTCCTTTTGAATAATGTCCGGAATATCATTCCATTGGTTAGGGCCCCTTCAAACGGTAACTGGAAACACACGCCAAGGATGACTATCCCAGTCACAACATCTGACTTCAAGTGTATGTGGTTGAGAGGAACACAATCACACCCCATCTTGATACCATGTATTAGTACGTCAGAACTGGTGTGCAAATTCTGCAAGAAGGGAAGAAACACCTTCAGGATTAAAGACTGCTCTGAACCTGTATCTCACAAGGTCACAGCAGGTTGATGATCTGTGTCGGACGAGGAAACAGTACCAGTACGAATGAAAGGCTGCATGGACTTATTCTTAATTACAGATATAGTTTGTTTTTTTGGTCCCCACAAGGATCAAATTTCCCATAAAATATACAACTGTGTGTGTGTGTTTAATTTGATTGAATTTACATGAGAATAGAATAATTGATACATTCACTCCACATGAACTGTTACTGTTACTTTTCCATGTCAAGCTGGCAATGATAAATAAAATTAAACACATTTCTTATTTTTTAAACATGCATTCTTATTTTGAATATCTTCTTAATCACACAAGTTTTTTTTAACTATTCATCCAATTGCATTTATTCAGATGTTCTATATATTGATTTTATTTTACTTTATCACAATCATTTTTCTCATTCAGTATAAACTTCTTGAATGATAAAAGAATACGGCCTCATACAGGAAAACACAACACTACAAACGTCATTGTTATGTTGATTTAACTTTTTTTTTAGATGATTACTTTTAAGAGATTATCTTAATTTGAACCAACACTAAAAATTTAACTCATGGATGGATGCATGCTAGCATAAAACACAAACAATCAAAAAACAAACTAAAAAAAAGCAAAAAATATCCACCCCCCTTACAAAACAAAAACAAACAATCAAACTACATTTTAATTTGCATTTTGCCAGATTTGTTTAGTAAATCAGACTTGACCTGAGAGGTGTTCTGTGAAAAGCATTTCTGGAGTTCCTATGATGTTTGAAATATATTCAACAAACATCCAGTCAGAATTTCTGAAGGGTGGAGACTCAAGCTGCTAAGAGAAATACAAATAAAAAGAGGGATTTATGGTAGAAGAGACAGCAGAAGGGGAAAATCACACTGTTGTCATATCTGACCATCACACTTATCTGGTTATTGGTCTTTAAAAACAAGATGGAAGGACTCTCTTATCTGTTCCTACTTTTAGGTGAGTAAAATTGACACGCATCAATCAAAGGATGTAAATTATAGATGCCGTTTAACTATTCTTTATGAAAATATTTAAAGAATTAAATGCAACCTACAATTGATGGACATCAGAAAAATAAATTTTAATATTTTGTTTTTATAACAGGTGTCTTTTACATTCAGGGGAGTTCAGAAAACTTGGAAGGTAATAAGTAGTAACTAAGGTTCCACTAATTAACATGCATAAACTAACATTAACCAATACACAACTTTGTTAATGTTGGTTAATAAAATTCAACTGCTCAAAGTTAGTTCATGTAAGTGCAGATCCATTAAAAATATTAACTTCAGATGTTAATGTAGTAGTAAATGTAATTGAGTGTCTTGGGTTGGAATATAATATTTGAAACCAATTGGAATGTACTGAAACTTCACACATTTGAGTCTTGACCCTCTGTCTCTTTAAATGTTTTCAGAGAATTTGGCATTAAAAGGAACAGCTGTACAGTCATCCACATATTCCACTTGGGGAGCTGCAAATGCCATCGACGGCATCAGATACGCTCCAGGTTTAGCCTCAAGCTGCTCCCACACAGATAACGATCTCAACCCGTGGTGGAGGCTGGACCTGCTGGATTCTTACTACATTTACAACGTGTCCATCACCAACAGAAAGGACTGCTGTTCGGAGCGCATGACTGGAGTTGAGATCCGCATCGGAAACTCTCTGGAAAACAACGGCAATAACAATCCAAGGTGAAATAATGAAAACAGTTATGAACGTGTCAGGAGAACTGGATTTGAGCAGGTCAGCTGATTGTGTCGTGGTTTCTCTCTTTCTCTCTGCAGATGTGGTGTCACTTCATCTGTCCCAGCCGGCAGTTCTGTCAGTTTCTCTTGCGGTGGAATGGAAGGTCGTTATGTGAACATGTACATTCCTAACATCCAGGAGTATCTCACACTGTGTGAGGTGGAGGTTTATGGAACAGGTAACTCTGGCACCTCATTCTAGATTGTTAAAGTGCTGTCAAATTAGTGAAATTTAATGTGGAAAAATAGGTCCATTGTCCGTTGTCAGTAGAGATGTATGATGAACAGAAATGAACAATCAACTATTTTAAAGGGGTCATATGATGCATTTTCTAGTTTTCCTTTCTCTTTGGAGTGTAACAAACTGTTTGTGAATAGATAAGATCCCTAAAGTTGCAAAGACTAAAATCTCAAACCCAAAGAGATAGTCCAGAAATGAACAATCAACTATTTTAAAGGGGTCATATGATGCATTTTCTAGTTTTCCTTTTTCTTTGGAGTGTTACAAGCTGTTTGTGAATAGATAAGATCCCTAAAGTTGCAAAGACTAAAATCTCAAACCCAAAGAGATAGTCTTAATAAAAGTTAAGACTTGTCCACTCCCTCCTAAAACGCCTTGTTTAAACATGCCCCCACATGTGTACTCACTGTTGGAAGATTTGCATAAAGCCGGCCAAATGTTCACGCAAAGAAAGGAGTAACCTTGATTCTCACTGTAGTATTATTGCCACGGCTGTTTGTTTTGTTGTGAAAGCGAAACTACTTTGTTTGATCTTCCAAAAGAGGACACAACTAGAAATCAGTGGTTTAGTTGTATTTGCAGCACTCTTCCAGAACAGTTCAACACAGATGTTTAAATTTTACGAAGGACTGTTTCCTGACATGGGAGAGTAGCCTTCAATGCTGGTGAAACGGAGGCCAGCGAGTAGGTGCTGTGCAGGTAAACCTCACCCCCGATCGCAAGAGACACACTAGCGACACACACTAGTGGCTGCAGTCATTTAGCCTCCTTGTTAGTGCGTCTGCCTCCAACGCCAGAGACTCAGGTTCAAGGTCCACTTAGAGCGAGTGCGAGTGTGACCCGATGAATCTTTGACCAGATCTAGATTTAAAGGTTCTTGACTACGCCACCTGGTGCCTCTCACACCAGGATATACTTTGCACCTTAACTGCTAATTATCTAATCGAAGGCAAGCAGATTCGTAGCAATACACCAAAGATGAACTGGACAGAGACGTGCTTTCAATATAAAAATAATAACAAAACTTTATTGTACAATAGTATAATACAAGAGTCACATCGTCATACTGGAGGCACAGTATTAAAACGAGAGACTAGACCTGGTATTGGCTGTTACAAGAGACAATACGATTAACAATTTAACTAGAAAATACTGAGTCACTGTCAAGGCAGGTTACCTGTCCGGGATACGCGTGACGTTCACCGCCCGTGCTCTGGATACTGTAGCCCACGATCACGTGCACACACACACACACACACACACACACACACACACACACACACACACACACACACACACACACACACAGGCAGGCACAACCACTACAAGCCAATGATTCAATCAATATTGTGAAGTGCAGATTACCACTACAATACGTGGTGCAGTGCGCGAGGACGGAACCAGGAACCTCTCTTATGAGCAGCTACTCTAGTACTCTAGAAGAAGGAAGAAAATTACAAGAAAGTTATCACTACCAGAGTGGATAGAGAATGTAAAACTATACACCACTAGTACAGCCAATACCATATCATTCGGACAGATATGTAGACGGAGGCTACGGCAAAATAACCACAATAAAAAAGAAAAGAAAATATATCTATAAAACTTAATTTGGGCAAGGCAAAGCAGCAGGAGCAATCTGTCTACAAACACAAAATCATTAAAATTAGTGCTTGATATACACAATGCACAAATATTCCTGTAGCATCGCAAACATTTCATAAAAACATTATTTTCTTTTACCTCAATGTAGACATACGAACTGACACAGCGGAAAAACAGCCCTTTGCGCCAGTCTTCACAATCCTACATAATAGTTGTTACACACAGCATATTCATTAAATACATTTATATTAAGAGTTGACAATAAAACACAGTCATGCATTACGTCAGGGCAACACAATCAGACTCCTTTTACATGTGTTCAATGCTTTTAGTCCTAACACACTGGATCTACCCGTAACACAATAAACAAACATTTACCTTCTTAATGTTGCTGCTTAGTTGCGGTACAGCTACCTGGCAGGTGCATTGCCCAAGACCTGTGCGCAAATGTGCTCATTAAAATGCATGTCCCAGCAATGACACCCACGTTATGATTATCAGTAAAATGCACAAATAATACCTTCAGTAATACACAGCACGATTACCCGGAAGCATCTGGCAATCAGTCAAACACCTATTTTCCAATAGCCCAGTATTAGATACAATATAAATGCTTAGCTTGCTACATCATATAAACATTTACCATACCTTCGTTGCACAGGAAAACCACATACCCAAGCAGTAACAAAATGTATCTGAACACCAGAGAATCTCTCTAAGCCCAACAGTGCAGACTATTTTATAGAAACTGACCTAGACGCAAATGAGTTGTTTAGCCACTCACGGCTAGCTGGGTGACGTCAGAGGACTACCGTAGCTGCAGAGGGACAAACTTCAACAGGACAGCGAATAATCTGACGGTTACACTCTACCCCCCCGATTTGTTATCGGCGTCCCGCCGATAAGCTCAATAGGTCATAACTCTGCCTTTCTTTAATAAAAAGAATACCAGATAAACAAAATGCAAGGGGGTAACCTAATACCAAGGACGGAAAACCGTTGTCACTTTACCGCTAGACCCAAGTACTTGAGAGTTAGTAGCCCCATCTGCCCTACTCACCACTGGCACTGGGAGGTGGTGTAGGTTGGCGTGTCTTCCTGCAGTAGTCCGAGCTGTTCTCCGGGATGCCACTGAGCCAGCTAGTGTCTCGTCCGTGATGGGGGCGACATGCGGGGAATCAGGCAAAGCCAGCCTGGGAGCATCCACTGGAAGAGTGGTGGCAAGCTGGATAGGTGGAACCTCTTCCCGAGAGCGGACAAGAACCCATCGGCCAGGGGTGTCACCATCTGCTGACTGGCTTGTTTCCCCCTGCAGTTCCACCGGCCTGTTGGGTGTTTGTGGGTCCTGATCCAAGTGGGCAGGCTTTAGCATGGTTCGATGTACTTGTCGTACTTTGCTTAGGTCCTGTGTTGGGGCCACGGAATATACCACCCCACCAAGTGGGGGTGCACGGATGACCTGATGTATTGTGGCGCCCCAGGCATCTTGGATCTTCGAACGGCCCCTCGTTGTATGGTCTCTGATGTAGACGTGCTGTCCTTCTACCAGTGGCTCACTCCGGATTTTCTGGTCATGCCGTTCTTTTCTCTTGGAAGCAGCAGCTTGCATACGCTCCTTGGCATGCTGGAAGGCCACATTAAGGCGCCGCTGGTGCTCTTGGACCCATTCACACACATGCCCGTGTCCAGGCTCTTGTACCCTGCCAAGCAGGAAGTCCACCGGTAACTGGGGGTCTTGCCCGAACATAAGGTAATACGGTGAGTCGCCAGTTGTCTGATGAACAGCAGTGTTGTAACTAAACACTAATTGGGGTAGGTGCTCTGGCCAGCGGCGCTTCAAATCTATGGGCAGAGTACGGAGCAGATCGTGCATCGTGCGGTTGAAACGCTCACACTGGCCGTTGCCCTGAGGGTGATAAGGGGTGGTCCGGGTCTTCTGGATACCATACAGGGCACACAACTGGTAGATGATGGCATTCTCAAAGCTGAGTCCCTGATCAGAATGTAGGCGAGCTGGGACCCCAAAACGAAAGAACCACTCCCGGATGAGCACACTGGCCACAGTTGTTGCCTTCTGGTCCCTAGTGGGCACGGCCTGTGTGAATTTAGTAAAAACATCCGTCATGATCAACACTTGCTCTCTACCATCCATTGCAGGCTCCAGGAAGGTGAAATCCACAGCCAATATCTGGTTTGGACGAGATGCCAGGAGGTGCCCCATGGGTGCATGGGGTCGGAGTTGCGAAGACTTCGCAAGGGTACACCGCTCGCAGTTCTGACACCACTGCTTTATATCTTCCCCCATTCCTGGCCAATAGCACCGCAATCTTATCAGCTCTGTGGTACGTTCAACTCCCTGGTGGCCATGGTCGTTGTGGAGCTGCTGTAGGACTTCCTCCTTTAGGCATGCAGGCAACAAGAGCTGACGCACCTCTTCACCCCCATCTGGACGGAATGTTCGGCGGTAGAGCAGTCCATCGGCTCCCACAACACGGTCCCATTGTTGCAGCAGCACACGGATAGGGCCCGGCAATTTCCTACGCACTGTCGGGTCGGGCAGACCCTGTGCCAACCAAAATGGCAGAAAGGCCCCGATAGTGGGGTCTGCTGCTTGTAACCTTCTTAACTCCTCGAGGGTGCGGGAGGGGAAGGCCGAGACAGCCATCTGGATTGCCAGTGGTGGATCTTGACATCTGGTCGTTTGTTGTACAAGAACTGGTATAGCTGTCCCTAGTGTGGAAGACTCTATGGTCTGTCCCAGTGGTGCTGCAGGTTGTCGGGAGAGGGCATCTGCATTCCTGTTAGTACGACCAGGCCTATAACGGATGATGTAATTGAAAGCAGCCAGCTCGGCCTCCCACCGATGTTCAGTCGCTCCCAGCTTGGCAGTCCCCAGATGGCTCAGGGGATTATTGTCCATCCAAACAGTGCATTGTTGGCCCCACAGATATTCCCGAAACTTGTCGGTCATGGCCCACTTCATTCCAAGGAACTCCAGCTTCATCGAACTGTAGTTCTTTTCTGATGGACTGAGACTACGACTAGCATAGGCGATTGGCCGGATCTTTCCTTGCTGCTCCTGCGAGAGAACTGCTCCGAGACCAATGTGGCTAGCATCCACCTCTAGAATAAAAGGTAAGTTAAAATCAGCGAACGCCAAAGTGGGGGCACTCACCAACCTCTGCTTCAAGGCCTGGAAGCTGTTCTCACAGACATCTGTCCACACTCCATCAAGCCGTGGCCCTTGGCCCTTCCGGGTCTTAGTACCGCCAAGCTGTGCCCCCAGTTGGTTTAAAGGAGCTGCCAGCTTGGAAAAGCCCTCCACAAATCGCCTTTAATAACCCGCAAAACCAAGGGAAGACCTCAAGTCGGACACGGTGGTGGGACGGGGCCACTTAGCCACTGCGGACACCTTGGCTGGGTCAGTGGATACACCTTCGCGGGAGACAAGGTGGCCCAGATACTGGACTTCCTTCTGGAAAAAACAGCATTTCTCCAGCTTTGCTTTCAGACCTTCTTTCCGTAGACGGCTCAACACTAGATCCAGACGGTGTATATGATCTTCGACACTAGAAGAGAAAACAATTATATCGTCCAGATCTAGATTTAAAGGTTCTTGACTACGCCACCTGGTGCCTCTCACACCAGGATATACTTTGCACCTTAACTGCTAATTATCTAATCGAAGGCAAGAAGATTCGTAGCAATACACCAAAGATGAACTGGACAGAGACGTGCTTTCAATATAAAAATAATAACAAAACTTTATTGTACAATAGTATAATACAAGAGTCACATCGTCATACTGGAGGCACAGTATTAAAACGAGAGACTAGACCTGGTATTGGCTGTTACAAGAGACAATACGATTAACAATTTAACTAGAAAATACTGAGTCACTGTCAAGGCAGGTTACCTGTCCGGGATACGCGTGACGTTCACCGCCCGTGCTCTGGATACTGTAGCCCACGATCACGTGCACACACACACACACACACACACACACACACACAGGCAGGCACAACCACTACAAGCCAATGATTCAATCAATATTGTGAAGTGCAGATTACCACTACAATACGTGGTGCAGTGCGCGAGGACGGAACCAGGAACCTCTCTTATGAGCAGCTACTCTAGTACTCTAGAAGAAGGAAGAAAATTACAAGAAAGTTATCACTACCAGAGTGGATAGAGAATGTAAAACTATACACCACTAGTACAGCCAATACCATATCAGTCGGACAGATATGTAGACGGAGGCTACGGCAAAATAACCACAATAAAAAAGAAAAGAAAAGATATCTATAAAACTTAATTTGGGCAAGGCAAAGCAGCAGGAGCAATCTGTCTACAAACACAAAATCATTAAAATTAGTGCTTGATATACACAATGCACAAATAGTCCTGTAGCATCGCAAACATTTCATAAAAACATTATTTTTTTTTACCTCAATGTAGACATACGAACTGACACAGCGGAAAAACAGCCCTTTGCGCCAGTCTTCACAATCCTACATAATAGTTGTTACACACAGCATATTCATTAAATACATTTATATTAAGAGTTGACAATAAAACACAGTCGTGCATTACGTCAGGGCAACACAATCAGACTCCTTTTACATGTGTTCAATGCTTTTAGTCCTAACACACTGGATCTACCCGTAACACAATAAACAAACATTTACCTTCTTAATGTTGCTGCTTAGTTGCGGTACAGCTACCTGGCAGGTGCATTGCCCAATACCTGTGCGCAAATGTGCTCATTAAAATGCATGTCCCAGCAATGACACCCACGTTATGATTATCAGTAAAATGCACAAATAATACCTTCAGTAATACACAGCACGATTACCCGGAAGCATCTGGCAATCAGTCAAACACCTATTTTCCAATAGCCCAGTATTAGATACAATATAAATGCTTAGCTTGCTACATCATATAAACATTTACCATACCTTCGTTGCACAGGAAAACCACATACCCAAGCAGTAACAAAATGTATCTGAACACCAGAGAATCTCTCTAAGCCCAACAGTGCAGACTATTTTATAGAAACTGACCTAGACGCAAATGAGTTGTTTAGCCACTCACGGCTAGCTGGGTGACGTCAGAGGACTACCGTAGCTGCAGAGGGACAAACTTCAACAGGACAGCGAATACTCTGACGGTTACACGAGGACCCAAGAGAAAGGGGTTACACCGGCTGTTCTAACTCACAGCCTGTATCTATGTTTTCATATTTAAAGAATTTGCCACTGACGATTCAAATGCAAGTTTGGAGAAGTGTAGAGTAGCACTTGTTGTTTGTCGTTTCTCTGATCTCAAATAACAGGAAAAATAGCATTATTGCCCCAAATGGTGGCACTGTATCTCAGATTCCTTTGAGGGTGTGTTAAAATTCATTCATTTTTCATCTCAAGCTCATCTTCACAATAAAACATTAGTTTAAATGTCAACTGAGGAAAGCTATATCTTTGTTATTGTACACACTAAAAAATGTTGGGTTAAAAATAACCCAACCAGTAACCCAACTATGGGTTGGTATAGCACCTTCCCATCTGTGGGTTATTTCAACCCAATGAATTGGGTTAAAATCCCGTTGGGTTAAAGGTTACCCAACAGTTGAGTTAATTATTTATATTAATTAACATCATTTTTTTTTTATAAAAAATTACTTAACTGTATTATGAAACTACTTTGTTGTAAATTTTATTTTAATATGCAAATAACACATTTACAAATATATTTTGAAATATTTTATTTAAATGTACAAGAATGTGTAAAAACACAACTGACATTTTCAAGATATATAAATGTGTCGATTCATATCAAAACACACAAATGTGCAAATACAGTTCACAGCTGTGGCCTAATGGTTAGAGAGTTGGACTAGTTTCCAGATGATCGCCGGTTCGAGTCTTGGTGCTGGCAGGAGTTGTAGGTGGGGGAGAGTGAATGAACAGAGCTCTCTCCCGCCCTCAATACCCATGGCTGAAGTGCCCTTGTGCAAGGCACTGAACCCCCAGTTGCTCCCCGGACGCTGGATCTATAGCTGCCCACTGCTCCGGGTGTGTGTTCACTTCTCACTGCTGTGTGTGTGCACTTGGATGGGTTAAATGCAGAGAACCAATTCTGAGTATGGGTTACCATACTTGGCAAATGTCACAACTTTCACTTTCAAAAAATATAAAACATAAAATCAAGTAATAATATGCAAGCTGCTGGACCTACTGATGATCAATAAAACAAAAATGTTTTTTACTGATTACTAAATACAAAGTTTTTAAGGAGGAGGCCGTGTGAAGAAGGAACTATTAAAGATAAATGTGTGTTCCAAAAACTCACAAATGGGAGCAGAGGGCTTTAGGTAGTAGTTGTCATATACAAAGAAAAGTATGAAACACAGATCGACTGCTTGTAGTATCATCTTCTGTTCCATCGCCTCCCCGCTTAAAATAATAAAAACTTGGGAGGAGTTTTCTTTGTCACCAAGCACCAGGACATGTGGATTCTGAATTGTCTTGTGATTCAAGTACAGCACTGTATTAGTGCCAACCTTTGTGATGATATTTCATTGATACACTAACTTTACAAATTAGTGAATTTAAATGAGTTAAAGCTATAGCGAATTTAAATTGGTTAAAGTGATAATTCACCCAAAAATGAAAATTCTGTCATCATTTTTTTTTTCAAAATATCTTCTTGGATCGATACAAATTGTACAACGTGTGTCTCATACAAAATAAATAAAGGTGACTTGACTACACAGGGCACTGTAATTTTAAGTGTTGCTTTTACTTACAGGTTGAATGTCAATGAAGGACCGCTTCATTTCCGTGTATGACATGCACACCATTTTTCCATTTGTGTG
Organism: Carassius carassius; assembly: GCF_963082965.1. NCBI lineage: Eukaryota > Metazoa > Chordata > Actinopteri > Cypriniformes > Cyprinidae > Carassius > Carassius carassius. Next base: position 2,759,328 of record NC_081756.1, read on the forward strand.
GTATGGTGCAGACAGCAGGAAGGGGTTTAAAGACAATTTCTGCATGAACACCTTTAAATGAAAAAAGTACAGAGAAAGCACAAGTTAAAAAAAAAAACTAAGCTTACAGTTTAAATTTTTACAGTCTTTGTGGAGATCATTTGAACTAAGAGACATACTAAACCAGTTTTCACTCCCTCCAGAAAATGTGCAGCAATATTTGCGGCTAATGGGAGTAAATTTTACCACCCTCTACCCTTTGTCTGATTTGGTCATTAAGTTTGGACTTGTAGGGAGGAACAAAAGTACACTGTAAATGAAAGGAAGCTTTGTTGGACGGAATGCGGCAATACACTTATCATTTCACCTCATTTGTCTTTTTTCATAATTTTTGGAAGTCATACTGTAGGTCTAAGTAAAATTGAAAACGTATGTATAATTAATTTAAATAGGTTAATTAGGTCCGCATCAGGAAGGGGGATGAATGGAAAACCGCCTTTAATACCCCCAGAGGGCACTTTGAATACTTTGTGATGCCGTTCGGGCTCTCCAACCCGCCAGGGTTTTTCCAAGCACTCGTTAATGACGTGTTGAGGGATATGGTAGTTCAGTTTATATATGTTTACCTGGATGACATACTGATTTTTTCTTCATCTCCAGGAACACGTTCAACACGTCAGACGAGTGCTCCAGAGGTTACTTGAGAATGGGCTTTTTGTCAAGGCGGAGAAATGCGTATTCCATGCACAGTCTGTTCCCTTCCTAGGGTATATCGTCTCATCCGAGGGAATACGTATGGACCCTGACAAAGTTAAGGCTGTGATAGATTGGCCATCTCCAGATTCCCGTAAGGCCCTACAGTGGTTTCTGGCTTGCTCAGTTTGCGCCAGTGGGAAGTCATCTAACCGACCTCCTGATGGGCTCCTTCAACCACTGTCTGTCCCTTCGAGACCCTGGTCCCACATCACACTAGATTTTGTTACCGCCCTCCCGCCCTCTAATGGCATAATGGTCGTTTTGACCGTAGTGGACCGGTTCTCGAAGGCGGCACATTTCATTCCCTTGCCCAAATTACCGACAGCCAAGGAAACAGCGGTCACTGTCCTAGATCACGTCTTTCGGCTTCATGGCCTCCCGGTAGACATGGTTTCTGACAGGGGATCTCAATTTATATCAAAATTTTGGAAAGAGTTTTGTAAATTGCTAGGAGCGTCAGTTAGCTTGTCTTCGGGTTATCATCCCCAAAGTAACGAACAGTCTGAGCGAGCCAACCAAGATTTAGAGAGGACGTTGCGATATTTGGTCTCCAAGATTCCTTCTTCCTGGAGTCAACAACTCTCTATGGTGGAGTACGCTCACAATTCATTACTAGTGTCAGCTACGGGCCTTTCTCCGTTCAAGTGCAGTTTAGGTTACCAGCCACCAGATTTTCCCAGTCTGGAATCTGAAGTCGCAGGTCCCCTCCGCTCACGTGTTTGTCCAGAGGTGCCACCGCACCTGGACCAGAGCCCGCAAGACTCTGCTCTGGATGAGGGAGCGCACTAAGGCCAAGGCCGATCGCCACCGGTCAAAGCCTCCCGTTTACGTCGTGGGTCAAAAGGTGTGGCTTTCTACCAGTAACATTCCACTGCGTTCCGTATCTAATAATTTAGCTCCCAAATTTATTGGCCCGTTTACTATCACCAAGATCATTAGTCCGGTGACAGTCCACCTCAAACTACCTCCAGCGTAAAGGAGGATACACCCCGCCTTTCATGTGTCCAAAATTAAACCCGTGTTTTATGCACGTATTAATCCGCCTACTCCCGTTCCCCCGCCGCTGCGTCTCGTAGATGGGGAACCGACTTATTCGGTTAATCGTATTCTGGACTCGAGACGGAGGGGACAAGGATTCCAGTACCTGGTGGAATGGGAAGGTTACGTTCCGGAGGAGAGGAGTTGGGTACCTGCTAGGGACATATTGGATCACTCACTTATTGATGATTACAATCAGCAGGTAGGCCCTTCTGGGAACTCCAAGAGGAGTTCTTAGAGGGGGGGGGGGGGGGGGGTACTGTCACGGTTGGTAAACCGTGATCTCTGGGTTTTGCACTTTGTGGTGAAGTCTGTGTGTTTCGCGTCTGCACTGATTAGTTTGTGGGCGTCTCCGTTAATTGTCATCAGCAGCAGCTGTCACTCTTACACACTCCCTATATATTGGCTTGTCTCACGTCTTGTGTTTTTGAGAAAGTTGTTTCGTGTCTGATCTCTGTCTCTTGCTTCTGTGTTGTTTGCGTTGGATGTCCGTGTCTTCCCCCGGAACCTCATCCACTCTCCGCACCTTCACAAAGAATCATGACTTACCTTACGCTCAATTCCCTGCAGTTCCTGTGCCCTCCTCTCCTGCGGCCTTCTCACCGTCACCATCCGGATTCCTCACCGCCTCACCGCCGTCTTGGATTGTCATCTTCCCAGCATCGTGTTGTACCCTTGTTTGTCTGTTTAATATTCATTAAACTGTTTAACTCGCACTTGTTTCCAGCTCCTCCTTCACCCAGTCGTCACAGTTACTTACCTTAAAATGTTTCAATTAACAGGCATAAATTCTATCACTGCAATTTTTCCTTCACGAAAAAGTCCACTGTCTAAAACACAAGTATAAACACATTTAGTACAACACATTTAAAAAACATGTTAATCAGTCTAACTTAGCTTTATAAGAGAAATGGCTGCAATTATAGGGTATTCTAATAGATGCATAGCAATATCCAATATGAATAAACACTTTTAATAAAAAAAAAGAAAACACTTTTACTATACAATTAATTTTACTATTTGTCACTTAGACAAATATGGTTTCTTTTTTATGCTCTCCTCTTAAAGGTTTGTTGTAGGAGTAAAGTTATGTAAATTTGGGGCACTGGTTTAAATTTCCGCTGAAAGAGAGGAATGCCTCACGAGTGCGCGCTTTTCTTTCGTCTGGGTTTTGAACTTTTATAACAGAAAATTGCAGGTTCATTCAAAGGATAGTGGCCTAGAAGCACTTCAGTATTTTCTATCTTTGAATAAGGCGGAGTCAAAACCTAGCACTGAGTGCATATTAGACTTGGTGAACATAGTTCTTACCAATAACTTCTTTCGCTTCCAAGATGAGTTTTATATACAAAAGAAAGGCACTGCCATGGGAAGCAAAATGGCCCCTAATTATGCTTGTTTATTTATGGGTCTTTTGAGAATCAATTTGTGCTGCATCAGAGAAATCCATTTTATTCTAAAATCTTATTTTACAAGAGGTTTATTGACGATATTTTTCTGATTATTGATTGCACAGTGGATGTATTAAATGACTTTCAGGAGTATTTGAACTCTTGTAATGAACATTTAAAATTTACTCTGGAATATGATAAACAACGCATCAGTTTTCTGGATATCCAGATATATAAAGATGGTACGGTCTTAACAACTGATCTTTTTCGCAAGCCTACAGATCGCAACACTATATTGCATGGGGATAGTTTTCATCCCAGGCCGTTGGTCAAAAGTCTCCCAATAAGTCAGTTTAATCGTGTACGCAGAATATGCAGCGATGACACATCTTACTCAAAGCAGGCTGCGGACTTGACAAAAAGATTCCTCAATAGAGGGTACAAACAAGATTGGGTGGATTCGGCAAAATAACGTTTTGATCAGACAACGCAAGATGAGTGCCTTCGATCAAATAAACGCACAAAACCCCCAAATAAGTCTCCTTTATGCTGTGTAAAATACTCTCCACTTGTATCAGAATTTAGAAAATCTGTTTACAAACATTGGCACATTATTGATTCGGACCCCAAACTAATCAGAGTCTTCCCAGAAAAACCTAAGTTTATTTTTAAGCGTGCTTCTAACTTAAAAGACCATCTAGTTAAGAATGATATACGTCCACAACTTACAACTCCTTTTTTTAACATGCAAGAGGGTAATTATAGATGTGGAAGTTGTGCCCAGTGCTCGTATACGCATAAATGTAACAATTTTAATCATCCACACACTTTTAAGACACTATCTATTCGCGGCACCATTACATGTAGTACCACACATGTTATTTATTTAGTCAGTTGCCCATGTGGCTTATCATATGTCGGTAAAACAATGAGAGCGCTACGGACTAGGCTCAGTGAGCACAGAAGCACCATCAGAACAGGAGATGAACGTAGTCCTGTTGCTGCTCATTTTAAATTAGCTGGGCATAATGTCAGCGCCCTTAGATATATTGGGGTGGAGCGGGTCAACAAACCGTTTAGAGGAGGTGATCATGGTAAAAAGCTTCTCCAACGGGAAACTTTTTGGATTTACTATTTAAACACATTATCTCCTTATGGTCTTAATGAAGATTTTGACATAAAGCCATTCTTATGAGTACATTTGTGTTCGAGCCATGCTTACAATGAGTGCATTTGTGTTTCTGCATGTAGGCTATGTATGTTGATTGTTTTCTCCATACAACTGTTCCCTTAATTGAGTAATGAGTGGGGTTATTATGACTTGTAATTGTCACATGACTTGTATTTGTGTATGTCTAATTAAGGTGATCACCTGTGTCTATTTAAAGGTGATTTCACTTCACATTGATATTAAACCTGATGAAGACCTGAGGGTCGAAACGTTGCTTGTTTTTTAATAAATTATGGGAGTTAGCAGTGTTGCGGACATCACATTTCTTCACTTTCATTCAAATGATTCTCACGGAGTCTGTCGCATGACTGATGTGTGAGCTCAGCTCGCTCGAACAGCTTCTTTCACTGGTCCGATCCGATAAATGGTCCGTGTGGCTTTTCTAGCTTAATTCTAATGATTTAGTCAAACTTTCACATTTCACCAGACATTTTTATGAATGTTAAGTAATACTTATCTAAACAGTTGTGCAGTTAATATTTTAATGTATTAATGCTAGCGAACAAACAGGAACAGCATTCATTTACAATCGATCTGATTCTCTAGGAGAAACAAACGGACTAAAGAGAATTAAAACTTTTTTTAACGTATAAAAAAATAATAATTAATGTACCAGTACAGATTACTTAATGTTATAACAGTTATATACACCATACAATTATATTAACAGTTACTTACCTCGTAATCATGCAGGCTGCCGCCGATGTCTGCGCTGAGTCACTGACTGGACCATTAAAATTTGAACGGTTAGGTTAAAAAAACAACCCAACGTTTTTTACTGTGTACTGTCCTTTAATCTGTTAAGGATGATTTTTGATGACAGCGCTGCTTAGTGCACTTATTGTCTGTATCTTGTATATTGTTGAAAGTAAAAACTAGTTCCTTGTTTACAACCCTGTTTCAGTCTCTTTCAATATAAAAGTCTTTACTGCTGACTCATAAAAACAGCCCCTTGTCGCCATTTAATGGAGGAATAATGTCACTAAAATCACCATCAAGAACACACACACTGTTTCGTAATAATACTAAATACTACTATTTTTTTATATAAAATAGCATTTATAAAATAACTAACACCGCACGAATGTTCACACAAAGAATGGGGAAGAGGTTTGGAGTCTGTATGGGTTTGTTCCCCTCGGCTAGGGCTGGGCGATATGATAAAAATATAACAAATCTTTTTTTTTTTTTTTTTATCATGATTTTATGACAATTCTTTTTCATGTTGGTTTTTCTCTTTACCAAGCTGTTTGAGCATCACAGCCAAACTAATTTCCCTATTATAACGTATGAAATATGAAAAAGTATCGTTGTCATTATTTTATTTGTTATTAAAAAATGAGAACAAAGATACACATTACAAATACAGGTACAAATACAAAGCTTTTCAGTCAAGAGTATTGAGTGATTTTTCTCTCTTTGTTTGGTGTTTTATTAACATTAAAGGAATAATTCACCCAAAAATGTATTTACCTTCATTTACCCACTCTTAAACCTGCATTAGTTTTCTTCTTCTACTAAACATAAACATTATTTTGAAGAATGTAGAAAACCAAACTGTTGTTGGTTCACAGTGACTTCCATAGTATATATATTTTTTCCTACTATCAAAGTCAATGAAGACAGGCAACTGTTTGGTTTTCCAGATTCTTAAAAAATCTTCTTTTGTGTTCAGCACAAGAATTAATTTAATATAGGTTTAGGACAGCATGTGAGTGAATAAACAATGACAGAAATGTAATTTTAGGGTGAACTATCCCTTTATTTAAATCGGCAGCATATAGCCTACTGTTCCTTTAAGACCTGCACGCATCTCATATACAGACATGCATCTGTTTCTTACAGTTGTTTAATTTCATTTTAGACATAACCAACTGAGACTTTACATAAACCTTGTGTGTTTTGACAGTATTAGCACAAAACATCAGTAATCAGTAATCAGTTTTCGTGTGCGCTTTTGAGTGTGCTCAGAAAAAGAATGCACGTCAGAGCAGTACACAAATGAAACATTTAAACAACCACTAAGGCTTTAAAGCAGATGCAAAAAAAGCGCAGTGTCCCATGAGAGTAACACTGATGTTAATGTTTGTCGCAGTATATTGATTCAGTGGCGCCAGAACTGCAGCTGATAGAATGTGCACTGCAGCACAATACAATGATATTTCTGCAAAAGCAGACCGTAGAGACATTTTTATCGTCTACTATCAAAAATCTTCATATCCTACCCTTGGGAGAACACGTGGCAGACCAGAACGCAAGCGCACTTTAGCATTAGACCTCAAAGGGGCAGGGTCTCGAAACTCGCATGGCGCCCCCCCTTGTCATTTCTCTGATCACAAATGCAAAAATGGTTATTATTTTCATGCAATGTTTAAAAAGATAGTATAAGTGATTGTAAACAGTAATTATGTCCCCCCTGGATGCAACAAATGCCTCATTTGTAATGGTTTTTACTGGTTCAAGCACAACGCACTGGATAGCTGGCTAATCAGAGCACACCTTGTTTTCAGTACGATGAGCTTTATAAAAATCAACGTGTTTCAGAAGGGCGGGAGAAACAATAATCTACAGTATGTGGAAAATAATGTGTTTGTTCCAATGACATATGACCCCTTTAAAATGTAAATAACACTGAGATAAGAGCGAAAATGGGCTGTCAACATAAATTCTAATTATATTATTCAGTAATTATTGAATGTATCATCCTTTGAGTGCAGTAATGAATATATATATTTTATTTTTTATCTAGACTCTTGTGAAGACTTCATATGACCCAGCACCTGTGAGTAGATGATGGCTACCCTGCAAGGACTCCAGATACAAAATTATGACATTTTCATTGGTTTAAAATGAACACAAAGTTTGCAATGTGAATGCATATCTGGTATTTGTAAATACTATAATTTGAATTAGATTTCAACTGTTCTGATACAAGGTCATATAAAGACTATTCTGATTTTGTAACAGAAAAGCGTGCATTTTCTGTAAAACTGCTTTGAAACAATATGTGTTTTGAAATGTGTTATACAAATAAATCTGAATTAAACTGAATGAGCCATTGCATTGTTGTTGTCTCCGAGGGAGTGTTGAAAGTTTCAATATATATATATATATATATTGGCCAAATACAGAAATATATATATATATATATATATATATATATATATATATATATATATATATATATATATATATATATATATATATATATATATATACATACACAGGCCAAATACACACTGAATAGGGAGATAAGAGTGGCAAAGTTAAAGGGTTGGGGGGGTTACAATGCTGTTTCGTGCATTCAGAGTTGTTTACACTGTTAAAGAGTTGGCTTCTCATGCTAAGCATGGACAACGTTTCAAAAAACAATTTGGATGTGTGACTGAGTATTTATATGCCAAATATCTTACTTCCAGGTTCGTGCAAGAGAGTTTATTTTTTTCATTGTGGCTCTTCATGACGTAGATGAGGGTGGAACTCCTTATATGGGCATTTCTTCCAGAAAACTGTGCCCCCACACATCAGCTGGAGTGAGAGCAAGATCGCGCCCATCAACAAGCTTCATCTGGTGGCAGCGCTGCACGGGACTTGCTCAGGAAGAATGTCTCCAAAGAAATGAGTTTTTGGTTGTGAACTTTGAACTTTGTTCAGCTTCCTAAAGATGGAAAGATGGTTACAAGTGCACACGCAGCAGCTTCTCTCTCTCCCATCAAAATGATGCTTTTGTCTTGTGAGTTGCAGTGTTTTTGTATGTCTTCGTAGCGTCTACATGTCTTGAAGCACGCATACAGTTGTGAGCAGGGCTGTGCACAGACATTTTGAGGTGCAGTGGCCCAAACCAAAAAAGGGGTACTATGGGGGGGGTGCTTGTTACAAATTATCCAGTTGTTACAAATATACAATTAAAAGAGAAGACAGCATAGTCTGTAATCATTTCAGACTTTATTGTAGATGGTTTGATAAGAGTGAGATCTGCCTCATCTTCAATGAAAGTAGGGGAGAGTGTGGTAAGTTGAACCGCCCCCTGTTTATTGACAACTGTACACTTTTACTGTCATGTGACCATGTATTTTAGAACCACCCATCATTTCTGCCAGAATGTGAAAAGGAGAAACACATGAGAGGAATGCAAGGCACCCATTTACTTAAACTTTTTTTTTTTTTTTTTTGCATAACAGATGAAATTGTTACATCAAAGCTATTTTATTCAGGTCTAAAACTATTTATGATACATATAGGTGATTTGGCAATGCATAAAGCCATGAAAATCATTTAGATAAATATTAGCCTGAACTTGTAAGCAACAATTGCTATTTGTTCCAAAATGGCAGCCATGGTGCAAAGTGGGCCAAATGTTGTGGGGTAAATTGTGTCAGCATTTTAACTTACCCCACCATAAGGCACTGTAGTAAAGTTACATCTCTGAAATATAAACTGGCATTTTAATGTGATATTATTGGTTTAGTTTATCATGTATACATATTTTCTTTGATAGGGACATTGTTCAGTGTCCTTCTTTGATAAGTGCTTTTCATCACATTATAATCAGATATATCTTGTATATATCACCACCTGTAGTCCCATAATGGCCAACAAACTTTAGTCTGTTTTCAGGAAGGGTACAACTTTGGTGTTCAACATATTGTTTCAGAAATGCAAACAATTAAATATTGAAATGTAAACTTCATTTGATTGGTTTTATGTTGTTAAAATTAACTTTATTAAAAGAAATATGACTGTTTGTAAAAGGAAACACCCATGCCCACCCATCTCACAGCTTCTTCAGTCTGCTGCCATCAGGGAGAAGAATGTGGAGTCTCCAGGCCAGGACCAGCAGACTGAAGGACACGACAGGAGCTCAGCTTTTTCTGGAGAAATATCTTTCTTTTATAAACATGATAAAACTAAAGACTTTTTGGGAATATGAAGGATGCAGTGCTACTCTATAGATTAACATACTCAAGATTAACATGAGATTGAGTTAAACTGGGTGTGTAATGCCCCCTTTAACTAACCTTTAATCACTCTTTGGGGTCAAAATGACCCCAATGGACTTTTCCTTTTTTCCATTTTTTAAAAGTGTTACCTTCATCGCAGGGGCATGAAACTCGGTGACTTTTCCTAAATAATCTATCTAAACATGCACTGGGCTTGATTTGGTTGTTCTAAAGGTGTGTAAAAAATTTTTTTTTACCTTTTAAGGTCTTTGGGGTCAAAATGACCCCACATTGAAAATGAATGGGAAAATGCAAAAAAATGACTTTTTTAAATTTTGTTTGTCAAAAAAATAAAACTAAATCCATTATAAATCTGAAAATTTCTACAAATAAACCAAGATCTGGTCCTAGAGCATAAATAAAAAGTAGAACGAACTTTGTATCTCATACACACACACACACACACACACACACACACACACACAAACACACACATGTATGTGACTGCAACAGAGAGCATTTTTACAGAAATTGGCAAATAAAATTAACTAAACTGGCATAAATCTAAAAAAAAATTACATTTAATTCAAGGTCTGGTCCTAGAGCATAAACCCAAAGTGGAACAAACTTTCTATCCCATACACACACACACACACACACACACACACACACACAAATGCCACTGCAACAGAGAGCATTTTTATAGAAATTGGCAAATAAAATCAACTAAACTGGCATAAATCTGAAAAATGTCACATATGCAACATGGAACAAGCTTGCACTCTGCTTGTTCTTTCACATGTTTATTAGCCATGTGATTTATAAAAAAAGTTGTTCTGTGTACCCTTCACTCCTGTTCATTACAGTTTATTGGTGCTGTTGTTTTGTATTATATTGGTTTATTTACTTTTAAAATTCATCTTGTTCTAAAATCTCTTGTTCTAAAAAAATTAATAATTGTTGATAAATAATTTTCTGAAATAAATAGTGTGTGATTACAATCATGTCATAGTGGTGACTTGTAATGTTTTTTTCAAATGTATGTATAATAATTTGCAAAAGGAGATAATTCAAAATATATTAGAAAACAACAACAAATTCTAACTCTGACAAAACTACAGATTTTTTATGTATTTCAAAATGTTTAAATAAATATTCACAAAATATATATCATAAAGTTGTGAGGAGAAGTTGAAGCATCAAGAAAAATGAAGTGAAAATGAATGAGTCTCTATAGCACTCTATTGGATACATGTGGCCATTGCACTTTAATTCCTTACCCATAAGAAATAAAGTTTTTTGACTAACCTTTAGATGGCAGTATTCTATCCCTAACACATAGAGCAATGTCCAGAAACTATTTAGATTTAATTAAGATCATCATTTAAGTGATTTTTTCTTTACAAAAACATTTTTCATGAGCCAATTTATGGCCTAGTTATGTAATTGTGCAGTAAATAGGTAAAAAACTTACAAAAACACAGCATAAATGTAAATAAATAAAAAAAATGATATATAGTTTTCCATATAAAAAATGTATATTTCCTTATGCAATTGCTTTTTAAAAGTTTGAAAGACCTTAAGTGTTGTCCTTTTTTAGGAAAACTGCTCTGAAAAAAAAAGAAAACAGCTTTCAAGTAGTGACGATACATCAGCGTGGAAAAGCCTGAAAGCCCCATCCCCCTGCTCTGAGACCAATCAACACCTGGCTGAATACCTGAATGAGTTTTTCTTGCAGGTTTGAAAAGCAAAAGCCAGGTCCGACACCCCAAACCCACTCAGACCGTCTCACAACACCCTCCCTCCCTCCTTCTTCTGTTTCTCAAACTGCACTCAAGATCTGTGAAGAGGATGTATGCAAAGTCTTCAGAAAGCAGGAGATAAGGAACGCCAAAGGCCCAGATGGTGTCTCTTCAGCATGCTTTAAAGCCTGTGCTGTCCAGTTATCATCCATCTTCACACTGATCTTCAACAGATCCCTGGAGCTGTGTGAAGGTCCCTCCTGCTTCAAACACTCCACCAAGAAACCCAAAAAAAAACAAAAATCACAGGACTTAATGACTACAGACCTGTTGCTTTAACATATGTGGTCATGAAGTCATTTGAGAGACTGGTTTTGGCCTACTTGAAGGACATTGCTGGACCCCCTGCAGTTTGCTTACAGAGCAAAGAGGTCTGTGGATGATCCAGTCAATATGGGATTGCACAACATCCTTTAACATCTGGACAAACCAGGGACTTATTCAAGTATCTTGTTTGTGGACTTCAGCTCTGCTTTCAACACCATCATCCCGGACACCCTTCAGAATAAACTCACTCTGTGCCCACCTCCAGCTGTCAGTGGATCACCAGCTTTCTGACAGACAGACAGCAGCTAGTGAGGCTGGGAAAACTCACATCAAACACCCGCACCATCAGCACCGGAGGTCCTCAGGGCTGCATACTCTCCCCACTGCTCTTCACTACCTCTACACAAATGACTGCACCTCTGTGACTGTCAAGCTCCTGATGTTTTCAGACGACACCACAGTCATCTGCCTCATTCAGGATGGAGACGAGTCTGCTTATAGACAGGAGCTTGAGCATCTGGCTGTTTGGTGAAATCACAACAACCTGGAGCTGAACACAGCGGTGAGATGGAGTCATCTCCTTTGTAACTCTGGCAAATCTTCGGAGGAAAGAACACAGCCTTTCCATTCCTTTGCTGTCTGTGAGCACAAACCCATCGACCCGCCTGGTGCTGTACTTGATCTGTGATTCAAGCAAAGTGGTAGAATATCAGACACTGACACTGAGCATGATCCTACTACAGTGAAAACTGCTTATAATGATCACGGTTACAGTGATCAACAACTTATATAGATCAAAAAGCTTGGGACAAAATAATTTCTATAAATGCTGTGTAAATAATTTGTTAATAGTAATCAAGTAGTCTGCTTACCAAGTTCATATTGTGTTTGGTGTGTGTGTGTGTGTGTACATACACTTGCTGTGTGCAGTTGGGCGTCATGTGATGTTTTCCTCTACTCATCAACTTTCCTAGTTATTTTGCCCTCCCATTCCTGCTCGGCTGGCTTTTTGGGGACTTTAATGGGACGTAATTATCGTCCCCGTTCTCTCAGCAGCAGGTATGCCTACTGTATGTTAAGTGAGTGGAGTGTAATGCTTTCACCCTGACCAGGAGAGGGCCTTGGCACAGCTTATAATACTTTTAAGTCAGTAAAAATAGTGAAGCTGTTCATTTTATTAATTTATATTCATAATGATACAAATTAGATAGTATTTTGCATAAAACTTAAGAAAATATTATAATTTTTTATATATAACAATCTTCCTCTTATAGTGATTATGTTGACCCAGACAGATGTTAGATAAACGGTTTCTACTGTATTATCCTAAACAGTGCATCTCTAAAACAAGACAAACACCAGGTGGGAGAAATGTTAGATTAAAGATTACTTTTAGGCATATCTACTTAATTTCAGCTGTGCAGTTGATGGACAGTAAAACGGAGGCCAAACAGGGAGTGAATGATGTGTAACACAAGTCCTGTTGTCTTTATAAAGTCAATTAATTACCTGGCAGGGCAATTTGTGTCCATAAACGTGAAATGCTGAGTTTGAGTTAATGTGTCATGGTCTTTTTCTCAAAACAATAATTCAGTTTTACACATTAAAAAAGTACTTACATGCAAATGTCAGGCAATATCATAGACTACTTGCAGGTGTATGTTCTTGTCCTCACAGCTTCGAAGTAGCTCATCGATGACATACAGGGGATAGGCTAATCTATTTTAACACAAAAATCAGATTGATGGCACTTTATACTGAATGAAACTAAAAATGTATTATATAAACAATCTCCAGCATCAAATTCAATACCTTAATAATACTAAATAAGTGCACTCAAAATTATCCAAACCTTTTAAATTTTTTTTTTATATTAGTGAAGATTATAGATTGGTGGTACATTTTGTAATATTTTGGAATCCCCCATATACTGTACATTCCATGAGGTTCATGTTTGGTAACTGAAATGATCATGCTATTCTAAGCATTTTATGAATAGGCAGAATCAAACGGGGAATTATCATTCTGGAACACTGGGTCATTAGTCAGAGATGTCACTACTGTGGCATAGACTTGCCTTCTCCTTGGCGCATGTTGACAAACATTAGGGGCATTTCATAACGACAAGAGGCTCCAAACACTCCTGTAACATCAAGTTTTTTTTGCGACCTCAGCACGTTTCCAGCATTGAAGTTACTGCAGTCCTAAAGATTTAAGGTAAACATAGATTTATGGGAGGAATAATGATTTCACAAGTTAAGTAAATATTTCATGGACTAAACTATGACTAACCTCGTGAGGCTTTGAGCTGTCAAGATGTGATAGCAGGTATTCCTCTACATACTCTTAATCAACAAACATGCGGGTTCCATGTAATGCCTCAACTGCACTTGTACCTGAGCTATGCTTCCTCACAAGGCCAAAGTTGGCATCCAATGTCACAATCATATCTCCATCTGCCTGGAAAACAAACATTACAGTAAATCTGGTTTTGTACCTGCACCAGGTTTAAGCATTTATACTATTACTATTTTATTATAATATTACTATTGCAGATATCATTTCAATGCCATCAGGTTATGGTAAATACAGTGGCTAATCAAACAAGAACCACACTAGAACTAGAACCAACCTTTGGACATGCTGGGCATATAGTCCCATCATCTAACTGTGGGCAAATATCTACTAACTTCTTTGTCGAAAGTGGTGATGTCTAAAATGGGATATGGATTCCCCAGCAGAAACAGAGAAACAAATAGAGACATCATTAGCATAGCTGCTGTTCTAACAAAGTAAAATTAATTAGTTTAACCCAAACTAAAGAATAAGAATGCACATTTGAGCAGATACAACTGCAGTCACAAATTATGAGATGCATTATTTGAATGCTTGGCGAAAGAGATGCGTTTTTAATGTAGATTTAAACAAAGAGAGTGTGTTTTAGGCCCAATCCCAATTCTACCTCTTAGCCCTTTCCATTTCCCTTCGTTTTGCGCATTCACGTGAAGGGGTAGGGGTGTCTCGATTCCCTTTTGGATGGAGGGGTAGGGGTAAGGGGAAGGGCCAGATAGCCCTTCAAACTAAGATTTTTCGGGATCGCACTTCAGATGAAGGGGTATGAATTATCTCGCAACATGGCTGCTACAGCGAAGAAAAAGACACATAAGTAAGATTTTTTGGCATAAATAAAGATTTTAACGAAAAGTAATCATTTGTTTTATGTTACATTCAGTTGTGAGTTCATATTAACGGTCATGTTACTCAAAGAAATGTTTGCAAAAATCGCTAATATTTGCTAATGTCATATCATTACAGACTGCATGATAGTGCCACAGCATATGTCTGATCAGGGCGATAACTGCCGTAGACTAATCCCCCCAATAATTAGAAATCGATAGAAATCTCAAATATTGCCTATTCGAGAGAGAACGAGAGACAGAGAGAGAGCGAGAGAGAAATGGAAGTTGCTTGTATTCGCACCTGTGCGTTGATCTTTTTAGAGTGAGTTTACTTAAAAACAGTATCCTCTCGTCGCTGGAAAATATAATGTAGCGATTCAGTATTTAAACTGTATTTAATAAAACTCGTAGGGCAGCGTTGACAAGTTTCTTTTCTACTGGATGTGTTAGCAGTGTGATTTACGATATATGTGTGTGTCAGTAAGCAGATCATTAATCCAGAACGATAATTAAAGGCTCTAATGCACACCAGCATATGTGTGTATTGTAAGAGTTAGATGACGAATGATGACTTGTGACGTCATGGTAGTGGTGTCCCAATCCTTAGGAGAATATTTTCTCACACTCTGTTTCAAGGAACAAGGGGAAGGGGTAGGCGGAGGGGTAGGGGAAGGTGAAGGGGTATAAAATAGAATTGGGATTGGGCCTTAACCTTGAACATTATCAGGAAGGCTATTTCAGAGTTTGGGAGCCAAATGTGAAAAAGCTCTACCTCCTTTAGTGGATTTTGCTATCCGAGGAACTACCAAAAGTCCAGCGTTTTGTGACCTTAGGGAGCGTGATGGATTGTAACGTGGTATAAGGCTAGTTAGGTATGCAGGAGCATATATTGTAAAATTAAAAATACTTTATACTCAAATGTCAAAAAAGTTACTCGAATCAATGAACAGCACTAATAAAGCCCCATTCTTATAAATCATTAACTAAAAAAAGTTGGTTTAGGGTTTAGTTACTCTTTAAGTTACTTACATGCACCATTTGGGGTTAATAAGGTACTAATGTGTACCTTTTGAAAGGGTACTGCTCCAGTGAAACTTTTTCTGAGAGTGTAAGATAAGAAAAATTTACACAGTAGTAACAGAAAAAAGTTGGAATCACTAAGATTTTTGACAGACTAAACCAAACTTTAAGCAAAATAAAAAAGGCCTTTCAATCTGTTATACCTTAAAAACAAATGTTCTAGATCTTCCTGCTTCCCACAAAAATGGCATTCCCAAATTATTGCCGGACTCAGGTGTGTTACATGTCTGTCTATAGCTATGGCCCCATGAATAATCCTCCACTGTAGGTCAGCAGTACGCTTCTCTACAGGGGGTTTATACAGGGTCCATCACCTGTCCTGCACGAGAAAAGTCTGGCTGTAACAGTTCGGGCCATCAAGGGACTTTTTGTCACTTCAATGTATCTCGGTGTGTGATTTTAGAAGTGCAATATATTGCTTTTTCAGACATGTGTTTAAAATTGCTGAGGGGTCTTAAAGGATAAAATCAAGTCCACAACTCCACCCTCATCTTACTCATCTATGACAGGTGAATATTTTATTTCTGGAATGACTTGGCCAGCTCTCATGTCCTATGTTTTATCTTCATCCTATCCATTTTCTGCAACCACTGGGTAATACATTACACATTTCTTCCTTCAGCTTTCAAACAAGGCATAAGGACTTTTAAAGTGCCTCAGTTGACTTCCAGCCCCTGTCATCCAAGAGATGTCCAGCAGTCTTGTCCCAATCATTGGCAGAGCCAGACAGTAATGGAGTACATTTACTGGAGAGCAGTACTTAAGTACAATTTTGAGGGATCTGTACTTTACTCTAGTATCATTTTTGGGGAGTACTCATGACTTTGCTCAAGTACATTTGAGAGGCAAATATTTTACTCTTTACCCTGCTACATTTCTATCCATAACCTTAAGTACCCGTTACTTCCTCTAAAAAAATAAATAAAAAAAAGAAATAAGAAAAAGAAAAATCTCAGAAACCCTCAATTTGTGATTTACCTCTCAAACTTGATTGGATTGTGCAGGCGCCACTGATTGGGACAGCCTATCAGCAATCACCTTCAGCTTTCCACAAAAGACTTCATAACATTTGATTGAGTTGAAGTACAGTACACACACACACACAGACACACACACAGAGGGCCCTATTTTAACGATCTAAACGCAAAGTGTAAAGCACATGGCGCAGGTGCACTCAGGGCGTGTCCGAATCCACTTTGCTATTTTAACGATGGGAAAACGGTCCGTGCGCCAGGGCTCATTTTTGGAATGGGTTGTCCCTATTAACGTTCATCTCCCATTACCTTTAAGAGCAAGATGTGCTCGCATCATGGCGGATCGCTATTTTCATGGTGGAAAAGCTGAACGCTTTTCAAGTGAAGAAAACGATCTGCTCATGCATGAAGTTAAAGCGTGCGAACAGATCCTCTACGGGATAAGCAAGAATTCACCAAAGCTTTCCGAGGTGAAGAAGGCATGGGATGAAGTAGCAGTGCATGTTTTCAAATAGCTCCGTGCAATGAGTAAGTTAAAGGCCGTGTTGCAGGGTTAATTTTTCAACGAATTTGTGCAATTTGCTTGTTGGTAATAAACATTTAAACTGTTATCCATTGTATTTTATGTTGTTGGGTATCACAAAACGGAATATAATATGAAAAAGTAGGTACTATCTTACAGCTGTCTCCTTTCCCCCACAATGCATTGCATCATGTCACGTTGGGAAGAGAATTTACCAAAGCCTGCCTGGAGAGCATTGAGAGTGACTAGAGAGAGACGAGTACTAGACGAGAGTATTCAGATAGCGCAGATTATAGATAAATAGATAAATACATAGATATATATATAGATAGACAGACTAGATATATGGATAGACAGACAGACAGACAGACAGATAGATTTCGACCAGCAGCAACCAAAACGCACTACCATGGGACAGCACCGCCCACACAAGCATCTGCCAAACACAGCGACAGACACGCGGCTACGTTTGCAACAACATTTTCACCTGAGGAAGAGATAAACGCTTAGAAACATCAATATAGCTAGCATGATGCCTTCTATTTCTAGATGACAAAAACAAAGTTTACCAGTTCTACGACACTATGACAAAGGTTACCGGTACTTATCTGAACTAACGTCATGATCACTGCCACTAGATATAAAGAAAACATTGATTTTTCACTCTGTGCTTTTCAATGACAGTAAAAAATATATGTGTCTTATTGTGCACTGCTGCTCGTAGACTAGCTCCAGTGCTCATTGCATCGTTGTTAAATGATAGCAACTCACCAGGACACTTCACCAACTCTCCACTTATTCTCCTCGGACCATGCATTTTATTGGCTTTGACGGACATCAGTTCTTGGCAATTCCTCATTTGCCCTCTCGTCTGGCTGGTGCGAAATTACACGGCTGCGGGCCATCATACATGTTGGTTCTTGCCACCTCTTCCTCATCACAGTCAGTCGCCATAGTTCTGATGCTGCGCTCCAGGCAGGTTTTTGAGCTCGTAATCACTATTTCATACCACGACTAATGACTTTGTACCGTTCCAGGAAAGTTACACCAAACTTTCTGAGCGCAAGGAATTGTAGCTAGATTACTTAATTTATTGCAACGTTACATTGACCTAAAATAATTTTTTCAACGTGTACCACTTGCATAAACATTGCATCTGTAGGCAGTATTATTCGTAGGGGCTGCCATCATTGTTTCACGTGCTGTGTGATGTCGGAACTCGGAGTACATCGATCTAGTATGAGTTTACGGGTGGGAAGTCACGGGTTTGACTGCTGTTCCAGTGCATTTTCACGGGTTTAAGGTTGGAAAAACACGGGTTAAGGGTTGTCTGGAACACGGCATCATACTAGGCTGAGGCTACCTTTCCTCCACTTCTCCTCAACTTGATGTCATCACAGAGATGCGTAAAAAAACGTTAATACCAAAAACAAAAAAAAATGCAATGTTTACAATAGAAGGAGCTGAAAATAGACTGTGCCATAGACCAACTCAAACCTGGTCTAAAAACTGGTGTAATGTTTTTTTTTTTTGTTATTTAAAGAGCGTGTCAGTTTAGGCGGGTCCACAACACAAGTACACACTGCTTATTAAACAGTTCTGAAGGCGAAAGGGGGTCAAACACAGTATAAGTATGGTGTTCCTAGTAAGAGATAGTCACCGCATGTATCAGAATTAGGCTATCTATTTGCTCGCACACGAGCAGCTTCGTTTCATCTCGGAGACGTCTTTGCGCTTGCCAAATTCCTCCGTGTAAATAGCAAATCCGTCATGACACGAGCGCAACTGGCTTTTAAAGGCAATGGAAGATGAGACTCTGATTGGTCTATTGCACGTCATGCCCAACAAACACCCATTATTTATTAAGAGAATAGGGACAACCCGTATAGACCGGCGCCCGGACGCCAAACCGTTTTTCGGTCATTAAAATAGCAAAAGTGGATTTGGACACACTCTGAGTGCACCTGCACTGTGCGCTTTACACTTTGCTTTTAGATCATTAAAAAAAGGCCCTTAGACTTTAAACCAAGTCTAAGTTGGTCTATGGCGCAGTCTATTTTCAGCTCCTTAAAATAGCAATGCACAAGCAATGGACCTGAACACACCTCTTTTTTAGACCAGCACGCCCATGGGTGCACAAATGGGTGCAAATGCATTTGGTAATTAAACGATGTGGCGCTCGATGGGAAAATGCGAACGGCGCCAGACTGAAACTAGCAAACACACTTGCGCTGTGCCTTGCAACGCATTGTGCTGGGTGTATTATAGGGCCCATAAATTTTGTGTGTGAGAATGGTGTTATTCAGCTGAAAGTATTTTCTCCTGCCTTTGCCTGTATGTCAGTGCGAGAGAAAGGGGCTTAATATTGAAACTCAAATGAGCTGAATTTTATTTTTATCTTATTTGTATGCTGACCTAAACACAGCTGATTAGCTGATTTTTTATTTAATCATTATTATTTTCTCTTCTATGCTGCGTGTATAACACGGCCAGGTTCAGAGGTGTCAGAACATTGCTATATTGCCTTCTTTGCTGGTTTAGGTTTATTGATTTGATTGATGAAAAAACAGAGAAACTCACATGTACACACAATTGTTAGCTGAATTTTCTTTTCTGATATTACACATTAATGTAAGCTAAGCATTTGCTTTGATGTTCTTGAGTATGCGGTGTGTTTAACACAGTCAGGTTCAAATGTGGGTGCAAAAAATCCATTAAAACTCTAGCAGAGGTTTGTCAGAGCGTTGCCATTGTGCTATTGGCTTGTGGGCAAGTAGAAATGTTAAATAAAGCAACATGAAAAAAAAGATGAAAATGACTTGATTTTAATTCCTTTTACATTCTCCAAGGTATTAACATTTTTCATAACTCCATGTAGGATGTGTCTGTACATAAATGTAAGCACTGTGACAGTAGTAATGCAATATTTAGAAAACATACTCTTGTACTATTGTTACTCAAGTACTTTTAACAAAAAGGACTTCAGTACTTTTACTTAAGTAGACATCTGACTGTAGTACTTGTACTTGAGTAAAATTTAGTGAGGGGTATCTGTACTTTTACTCAAGTAATGAAGCTGTGTACTCTGTCCGCCTCTGATCATTGGGTTGAAGAACAATAGTTCCTCTGGAGTCAAATGTACATGATCATCCATGTCTCACTCTACTCTAAGAACAGTTCTCTGGTTTGGTTCAAATTTGGCCCTGGACATATCCAACCCATTAATACATAAAACACGACAGAAACAAATAATGATAGATATAACTGAAATTCAAAGCAAATGCATTTTTGTCAGATAGAAATGCAGTTGACACTAAAGCAATGATTTTGAGCTAAAAAAATAAAAATAAATTGGGCCTAGTTCTAATGGATTCTGTCATCCTTTCCTCACCCTCAAGTGACTGCAAACCTGCATGACTTACTATTTTATATGGAACACAAAAGAAGATTGAGTAAATGGTTATTTTCATTTTTGGGTCAACTATTCCTTTAAGAACTTTATTATTTGTAAATAATACACACCTAATTTATACAAGACACTGATATTTTTTTATTTAATCGGGCTCTTACAGAGTTAACATTTTACTTATATTAAAATTAATTAGAACTAAACATCTAAGGAGAGAAGTTATTGTGTATAATTAGAAAGAATATTTAGTAAGATGGTGGTCACTAGAAGTAAAAAAGTAGAAGTGGATGCATTGCATAGCGCCGCTTCATAGTTTTTGCAAGTATTTGCTTTTTATACTTTGTATACTTGTATACTTTTTAATGTGGAGGAGGTCACACTCGCTTCGGCAATCGGCCCTCAACTCAACCGGACCAGAAATGTCCCGTTGCTCCCGATGGCATTTGAGCAGAGCTCTCTCGCTGCAGTGGACACGCACACTTTTTTCAATTCAATTCAAGTTTATTTGTATAGCGCTTTTTACAATACGAATCATTACAAAGCAACTTTACAGAAAGTTACGGCTGTAAGTTTGTGCGCATATGACAGGCTTTATCAGAAAAATTTGCCACACTTGTAGCAATAAATCCTGTGGCAAAACATAGAAACAAACAGAGACATCATTAGCATAGCTGCTTTTCCGACAAAGTAAAATTAATGAGTTTAACCCAAGCTAAAGAATAAGAATGCGCATTTGAGCAGATACAACTGCAGTCACAATTTAAGAGATACATTGTTCGTATGCTTGGCGAAAGAGATGCTTTTTTAATCTAGATTTAAACAGAGAGAGTGTGTCTGAACTTGAACACTATCAGGAAGGCTATTCCAGAGTTTGGGAGCCAAATGTGAAAAAGCTCTACCTCCTTTAGTGGACTTTGCTATCCTAGGAACTACCAAAAGTCCAGCGTTTTGTGACCTTAGGGAGCGTAATGGGTTGTACCGTGGTAGAAGGCTAGTTAGGTACGCAGGAGCTAAACCATTTAGGGCCTTATAGGTAAGTAATGATAATTTGTAACTGATACGGAACTGTAAAATTGCGGTAATATGATCACACTCACTTGATGATGGCCAGGGAAAGGTAGAATTACAGAAGTGATAATGCACCAATTACAACAAAGAATCACAAGTTTCTAGAAAGCCCATAGTTTCTGTTATATCATCAAGTTGTTCTGAGGTTTTGGATATACTAAGGAATTTGGATACATCAGGAAGATTACTTACAAAGCAGTCTTTTGTGGTAAAAATGATGGTTCTACCATAATTGTAACAAGAAATGAAATTTACAGTTTTAGTTATATGAAGTTTGCACAAAATTAAATAATGATCTGAGATATCATCGCTTTGCTGCATAATTTCATCACCATCAACATCAATTCCGTGTGACAGTATTAAATCTAGAGTATGATTTCGACAAAGAGTAGGTCCTGAGACATGTTGTCTAACCCCAATAGAGTTCAGAATGTTTATAAATGCTGATCCCAATGCCTCTTTTCCATTATCAACATGGATATTAAAATCACCAACTATTAAAACTTTATCTGCAGCCAGAACTAACTCAGATGTAAAATCACCAAACTCTTTAATAAAGTCTGTATGTCACCCTGGTGGCCTGTATACAGTAGCCAGTACAAACATCACAGGGGATTTATCATTAACATTTAACAAATCTGTTAAAGAACTTCACCTGCTGTGTACTAGCATCTAGCTATATAGCTAGACATATGTGGTGAGATGACCTTAAGGGGTCAATAGTAACCAGGCGAAAGGGGCCATTATGTGACTTTGACAAACAGGCACATTTTTATTCAGACAGGTCAAAAGTATTGAAACATCACATCACCAATCTTTGATGCAAATACTCACATGAAAACAAAATCAAAATAAGTAAATAAATAAAAGAAAACCAACTATAGATGGCCACAGGTTAACTAGAAAGTGAAGACAGAAGTGGCATGAGCAAAAGTGTTCTCACAGCAGTCAAGCTCATGGCAATCACACTGCAAACCTACAGGAAAAACAAACAAAGATAAAGTGATCAAACCACCACACAATCCCAGCCACCTCACCACTGCCATCCACACAGTGAGGGCAACTCAGTGGCCACCATAGGCTTATGGGGCGGTCACACTGCACTTTTCGTTCCATTGACTTCCATTCATACGCATGCGAATGCGTCAGACCGGAAACGCAAGCTCATGCGAAAAATTTCGCATTTCGCTGCGTTCCAAAGTTCAAGTTTGGTGAACTCTGACCTGTGAATTCGCATCACGTGAAGCTGTGGGGCCAGTAGAAGATCTATACGTCACTGCATGACCTCTCTGTAACGTTACAGAAATTAAAAAATGAAGGAAGCGCTATATAACTTTAGCTGTAGCGCAGCGTCCTATTTTATATAATACATATTTAAAAGATTATAAAAATAATATTAAAAAAGAAGCTGCATGGTTCGCAGTGTCAGTGGAAATAGGAACAGATGGTACATTTGAATGAGGATGTTTTATAATTTTTTATTGCTTACGGTGTAAGTATATATTTATATAGAGAGAGAGATACAGAGAGTACAATATAATAAGACGCTTTCGACGCCGTCGCAAAAGACACAATACAAGCACATATTAATCCATGTTGAGAAGAGACCGTTTTATCTTGCTCCCGCCCATATTCGCAGTGGCGTCCGAAATATTTTTGCACGTTTAAAGTCTAGTGTGACCGCCCCTTTAAGAAACCAAAAGTGAACCTACAAAAGAAAATAATAAACAACTTAGTTAACAGTGGGCAATGCAAGTGATACAAACACAAATCAGCATTTTAACACAATCACTATTTACCCAGATTCTTTGGGGCCAACTCTCTCCTCTGAACCTCTGGGTCTCAAATTCACAGAACAAAAGAAATAAACCAATAACAAAAGTTTTAAATCTAAAGTAAACGGTAACCGTGCGTCCCTCTAACATCCACTATTTTTGACTGGGACAGTCAGGCATCAATCAGGCAGTCAATAATCCAGCCACAACACTCCTTAATCGGTACATCATATGTTCAGTTCTCAACGAAGCTCCAGCAGTATTTAATATAACTGCTTTTCTGCTGCCATTCTTTTAAGTGCTCTATCTTTCTAAATCTGCCACAACATACCTGCAGTCAAAAGAGGAAGCGATAGAGAAAACAATCTTCACTACTTCCTTATACATAATGCCAGGGCTGCTGGGAATTGTAGTGCCCAAACCATAGTCCCATTACACATATTTTCAAGTGACTTGGCATTGATCCTATATAACCATCTTAAAGATGTTTTCTATATGTCTAGACCAGGGGTGGCGAACATCGGTCATGGAGAGCCTGCAAGGTTTGCTTCAACCCATATTTAAAGATGTCTATCAATGCAAGCAAGTGTCATTTGGTCAGTACTTATCTTTTGAATATCTAGGGATTGTGCTGAAAGGTGCTCCACGCATTCTGTTTATTATTATTTACAGGCCTCCAAAATACTCTCCAGCCTTTGTTGAAGAGGTCACAGAAATGCTATCAATGATTTCCTCAGAGTTTGACTGTTTTGCTATTGCAGGGTATTTTAATATTCACATTGATAATTCAGAAATCAAAACTACAAAAGAAATGAAAACGGTTCTAAACACTTTTGACTTGACTCAGCATGTGCATGGACCCACACACAAAGGTGGACACACTCTAGACTTAATCATCAGTAGGGGTCTAAACATTTCATCCATTGTTATTAAGGACGTAGCACTATCTGATCACTTCTGTATTTTCTTTGATATTTTGATGTCTGCTACAACTGAATCTAGATCTGTCTCTGTCAGAAGGAGATGCATTAACAAGAACACAAGTGTACTATTTATGGAGGCTATATCTTTAACACCAAGCATTTCTGCAGACTCTGTTGATACTCTCCTTGTTTCATTCAACTCAAAAGTTAAGAATGTTATTGATGATATTGGTCCAATAATAATCAGTAAGAAAACAAACAGACAGAAATCAGTTTGGAGAAGATCAACAGCAGTTCAGACTATGAAAAGAAAATGCAGAAAAGCAGAGCGGATGTGGCGGAAGACAAAACTTCAAATTCACTATAGCATCTACAAAGACAGCCTTCATGCTTTTAATGTGAAACTAGCCACAGCTAGACAGAATTTCTTCTCAAGCCTTATAAACAGTAACTTAAATAACACTCGTACTCTTTTTGCCACTGTTGAGAGACTGACAACCCCCCCAAGTCAGATTCCCAGTGAAATGCTATCAGACAGCAAATGCAATGAGTTTGCATCCTTCTTTTCTGAGAAGATCATCAATATCAGGAAGGCGATTAGCACATCCTTAAGTAATGCAGAGGTCAGACAGATTAGGCCAAAATATCAAAAAGATACTATGTCTATTTTTGAAGCAACTGATAGCAAAATTCTGGAAGACATAGTGCAGCACCTAAAATCATCAACCTGCTGTCTTGACACACTTCCCACATCTTTTTTCAAAAGTGTGCTTAACTGCTTAGAAGCAGATCTTTTAGAAGTGGTGAACGCCTCACTTCTTTCTGGGACATTTCCAAACTCCTTAAAAAATGCAGTTGTTAAGCCCCTCCTGAAAAAGAGCAATCTTGATAACACCATTTTGAGCAATTTTAGACCAATATCTAATCTTCCTTTTATAGGTAAAATTATAGAAAAGGTCGTTTTTAATCAGCTGAACAAATACTTAAACTCAAATGGATACCTGGACAATTTTCAATCTGGTTTTCGACCGCATCACAGCACACAGACAGCACTCATTAAGATAATAAATTATATTCGCTTAAATTGTGACTCTGGCAAAATATCGGTGCTGGTATTGCTAGATCTCAGTGCTGCGTTTGACACTGTCGATCATAACATACTACTAGAGAGACTGGAAAACTGGGTCGGGCTTTCTGGGATGGTACTCAAATGGTTCAGGTCATACTTAGAAGGGAGAGGCTATTATGTGAGTCTAGGAGAGCATAAGTCTAAGTGGACGTCCATGACATGCGGAGTCCCACAAGGGTCAATTCTTGCACCGCTCTTGTTTAGCCTGTATATGCTTCCACTAGGTCAAATAATGAGAAAGAACCAAATTGCCTATCACAGCTATGCTGATGATACCCAGATTTACCTAGCCTTATCTCCAAATGACTACAGCCCAATTGACTCCCTCTGCCAATGCATTGATGAAATTAATAGTTGGATGTGCCAGAATTTTCTTCAGTTAAACAAGGAAAAAACTGAAGTCATTGCATTTGGAAACAAAGATGAAGTGTTCAAGGTGAATGCATACCTTAACTCTAGGGGTCAAACAACTAAAAATCAAGTCAGGAATCTTGGTGTGATTCTGGAGACAGACCTTAGTTTCAATAGTCATGTCAAAGCAGTAACTAAATCAGCATACTATCATTTAAAAAACATTGCAAGAATTAGAACTTTTGTTTCCAGCCAAGACTTGGAGAAACTAGTTCATGCCTTCATCACCAGCAGGGTGGACTATTGTAATGGGCTCCTCACTGCCGGCCTTCCCAAAAAGACCATTAGACAGCTGCAGCTCATCCAGAACGCTGCTGCCAGGATTCTGACTAGAACCAGAAAATCTGAGCATATCACACCAGTCCTTAGGTCCTTACACTGGCATCCAGTTACATTTAAGATTGATTTTAAAGTACTTTTACTCGTATATAAGTCACTAAATGACCTAGGACTGAAATATATTGCAGATATGCTCACTGAATATAAACCTAACAGACCACTCAGATCATTAGGATCGAGTCAGTTAGAAATACCAAGGGTTCACACAAAACAAGGGGAGTCCTCCTTTAGTTACTATGCCACCCGCAGTTGGAATCAGCTTCCAGAAGAGATCAGATGTGCTAAAACACTAGTCACATTTAAATCTAGACTTAAAACTCATATGTTTAGCTGTGCATTTATTGATTGAGCACTGTGCAATGTCTGAACTGATTGCAATATATATTTTCACTGTTTTTTTTTATTTCTTTTTATGTAAAATCATTTTCTAACTGTTTTAAATTAATTTTAAATAGGTACAGTTTTAATAATTTTAAACGTTTTAAAATTGCTTGTTTTATTCTTGCTATTATTTTTCTTCATTATTATTTTACTTTCTTTTATGTAAAGCACTTTGAATTACCATTGTGTATGAAATGTGCTGTATAAATAAACTTGCCTTGCCTTGCCTAATCAAACACAACGGACAAGCTAATGAAGGTCTGAAGGGTTACTATAAAGCTACAGGCAGGTGATAGACTATCCTCCAGATGAACATGCACTTCAAACAGGCTAATAACATTCTTAAACACTTAACGTGGCTTAAACCAATACTTTAGTGGATCATCTATGGAAGTAAAATAACGACTTATGTCTTTGAAACAAAAAAGCATGCTGAATAGCACTAACTGAAAAATAATGCATTGCATTAACAGTACTTGCATTTTAATGCCTTGAATTTCCAGGGCTTGCATTGTTAGGTCCTGAAATTTTATATAATTTTTCATTTAAGCTGTGAATATTTCAATTC
Organism: Carassius carassius; assembly: GCF_963082965.1. NCBI lineage: Eukaryota > Metazoa > Chordata > Actinopteri > Cypriniformes > Cyprinidae > Carassius > Carassius carassius. The sequence goes on from NC_081756.1 coordinate 2,786,491, forward strand.
AAAATATTTCACACACCTTTTCATAATTAAAAAATCAATAATTCATATTCACGTTACAGAATTCACTTCCAAAATATTAAATCGGTTAAAAAGACGATGTATAATATTCGACAGGCAAATTTCGGTCCATTTTATTTCACTTTCCAAATTCGCTTCCACAAATTCAGTGGTTAAAATTCGGCAGATAATTGGCCCTTTCACATCCGGGAGCTGCAGGAATAGCAGTAGAGCACAGAGGCATGATCTCCATCTGCTGTCAGTCGCTCACCAGCAGGTGGTGCAAGCGGCTTATGATGAAGACCAAAGCAACAGGTGGAGTAAGTAATACAGTTACAAAAACTGATCTGCAGAAATTAAGCAAGCGCTAAGTAGAAGTTTTGATTTTCGGGGCATGTGGAAAAGCTGATTGTGCGTATGTTTATTTCAACATCTTTGCTGTTACCAAGTAAGCAGCATTCAAAGGAGATTATAATGGTGTTTTACCCAACGTTGAATTACAGAACTAACATTACATCTAAGGAAGACATATATTGCTTTCAGTTGTTCAGTTTCCGTAACTTTGTGTCATGGCTTGTGCGTCGCTGTGCTGTAATACTGGGGATCCCCTCACGTCATACTCCAGGATTCCCCAATGACGAGTAACGCTTCTCAATCAATTAATACTGTGATATAAGACGTCAGATCTCAGAATAGATTTTATTGATGATTATGCAAACTATATACAGGCAAGCAAATGGGGTCAAAAAGAATCCAATACGATGCATTTTCTTTATAATTGATTTCCATTACCACTGATCTAGAAAGTCGACAGTCCCACAAAGATATCAATACCATGATTAGTTTTAACAATATGTAACCAATTTATATTAACATAAAAAAATGAGTTAAAAACAATCTAGGTATATTAATTCTGAAAATTTAAACTGAAGAAATTATTGACGTGCTACCGCACCCAAGGGACCGTCTGACAATTCCACTGACTGGGTTAAACGGTCCCATGTGTTTTAATTACAATTTTAAATAACACAGTCAAATTCTTAATCTTGTATTTCTCAAAGTGATTTTCTACAGGTGAGATTTTGCCAATATCTCCCTTCATATATATACAGTATACAATTATTTACATATTAAAGATCCCTGGAAAGGGTTTTCATGTTCCAACAGTTGTAGTACATTGCTAGATACAAGACTGACTTACTACAGGTTAGATTTAGCCAATATTTCCCTTACATTATGTACAGTACAAACATTTCTTAAAAAAAAAAAAAAAAACATTTACCCATAGAGATTTTTTCATGTTTCACAGGTTATACTAGTATGTTGTTAGTTACGTAGTTCATGTAAATTGCTAATATCTGCCTTATAGTGTATTTGCCATTCACAATTATTTAAAACAAAACAAAAGCCGTAAGACCCCAAAAGGGATTTTTCATGTTCCAAATGTTGTATTATAAAATATTGATGTACTTTATGTACAGCAAGGGAGGTATTAGCAGAAATGTAACTATAGTATGTCAGTCTAGTCACTAAGAATGTACTACAACCTTTGGAACATAATAAATTAATAAAATAAAATAAAAATTATGTGAATTACAGTAATTTCTTATGAGTTATTATATACTGTATATACAGTGAGGAAGAAATTGGCAAACTTTAAACTGTAGCAAGTCAGTCTGGTCACTAGCAACATACTAGTAACATACAACATTCTGAACACGAAAACCCCCATTTAAAAAAAAAGTTTTTTAAGTATTGGAATTTTTTCAGTGTACATATAGAAATAAGTTATTGGCCATATATATTTAGTCAGTTTGAGCAAATTATTAATTTATTGTAAACTGATTAAATTGAATATATTATTGTACTACGTTTCGTTTTGAGGTAAATTTGCAGACGGTCCCTAAAGGATCTTAGGCAAATATCAAACATAAAAGTACTGCGCTTGGTTTTCTTTTACGAAAAAAAAGGTTAAATTTTGTGAAACTTTGTGGTTTGTGAAGCTCATCTGCTTAAATGTACATAATATACAGTAATATATTGTATTAATTAGATGCCGAATTTAATAATTTAATATCTTGAGGCAATAAAAGACGTTAAAGTTTTATATATATATATATATATATATATATATATATATATATATATATATATATAACATGCAGTTTTTCTTGTTCCGTAACTTGCGTTCATATCCTCATCTGTCTGTATATAGTTTGCATCATCAGTAAGATGTGAGTTTTGTCTTTTAATCGCTGTCACTGTTAGTGCGCTGAGCCACATAATGTGTTTTCTTTTCTTTAACAGATTTCTGAGGGAAGCGTTCGTTCATATTTTACATCTGCTTAACTGTCTATATAGTTTGCATAATCATCAATAAAATCTATTCTGAGATCTGAGGTCTTATATCAAAGTATTAATTGATTGAGAAGCGTTACTCGTCATTGGGGAATCCTGGAGTGTGACGTGAGGGGATCCCCAGTATTACAGCACAGCGACGCACAAGCCATGACACAAAGTTACAGAAACTAAACAACCGAAAGCAATATATGTCTTCCTAAGATGTAATGTTAGTTCTGTAATTCAACGTTGGGTAAAACACCATTATAATCTCCTTTGAATGCTGCTTACTTGGTAACAGCAAAGATGTTGAAATAAACATACACACAATCAGCTTTTCCACATGCCCGAAAATCAAAACTTCTACTTAGCGCTTGCTTAATTTCTGCAGATCAGTTTTTGTAACTGTATTACTTACTCCACCTGTTGCTTTGGTCTTCATCATAAGCCGCTTGCACCACCTGCTGGTGAGCGACTGACAGCAGATAGAGATCATGCCTCTGTGCTCTACTGCTATTCCTGCAGCTCCCGGATGTGAAAGGGCCAATTATCTGCCGAATTTTAACCACTGAATTTGTGGAAGCGAATTTGGAAAGTGAAATAAAATGGATCGAAATTTGCCTGTCGAATATTATACATCGTATTTTTTAACCGATTTAATATTTTGAAAGTGATTTCTGGAACGTGAATATGAATTATTGATTTTTTAATTATGAAAAAGTGTGTGAAATATTTTTTATTGAATTATTCACAGCTTAAACGAACAATTACATTAAATTTCAGGACCTAAAGATGCAAGCCCTGGAAATACAAGGCATTAAAATGCAAGTACTGTTAATTCAATGCATTATTTTTTCAGATAGTGCTATTCAGCATGCTTTTTTGTTTCAAAGACATAAGTCATTATTTTACTTCCATAATCATCTTACAAATGTATTATCCAAAAACAGTTTTTGGTCTGTTTGCAAACACCCACATTTCGTTCATCTCAATCAAGTGTCATTTTCATAGCTTCTTTCCACAAATATATAGCATCCACATTATTTACATACTCAAACGTCAAACGAACTGCACAAACAAGTGCATCAGGTCCAAGAGAAACACTGAGCAGACATTTTCAGAAAGAACCAAGTAAGAATTGTGGCAGATCAATGTTGGTGGAGCTTAAACATGAAAAATGTAAAACACATGATGAGCTTTTGCTTACAAAGCTCAAGACGCTAGTACAGATGCAATCATAGTGTGCATTCGAATATGTTCGTGTTCTTCTGAGTCAGCAATTTGAGAACATTTACATTTACATTTACATTTACATTCATGTTCATGGTTTTTGGAACAGGCTTTCTAGGTAAACGACTCAAAGAAAAGTCACAGTGAATAAGAAAAACATCTAAGAAGTGAACAGCAGTAGACGGAGAGACGAATTGCAAAAAGGGACAAAGATTTACTACATTGCTATATGAACAACTAATGCGAATATTAACATTTAAAAGATGATCAGAGACAGAATCTCATCATGTCAGAACAGATGCAGGACTGTGTTCGTGTGATTTCAGGTAGTTTTGACAGGCAGCTTTCATGCATAAAAAACTAAATGCAAATGTCGGTTGATCTTGAGATGTTCATAAGAAGGGAAAGAAAAGACAAACTGAAACATGGCAGGTGCAGCAACATGCAGTTTGACAGATATAGACTGGAGAAATGGTCATATGAACCACTTCCGTGGCATTGTTAGGATTTTTTAATTATTTCGGAGCTTGACAGCTTCAGTTCTCATTCACTTCAAAAACCTCATCCATGATGTTTCCCTGAAAAAGTGTCATACAAGTAAGAATGATATGGAATAACATTTTTAACACAGTTAAAGTAAAAATGTAGTACAACTGAATTTAAATACAAAAATAAATACAAACGTAGTTCAGGAAGATTGTCCCTCAGTTTTCTCTCAGGAGAGGACAGCTGACAAACTGTTTGGTGGATTTTGCTATTGCTGTTTACACGTAATATTCAATGTAAGCATGTCAACATGAGCTTCATCCTTTGACTTGCTTCAGATAAAAGGGTCCACCACAATTTCAATTGTGTGTGTGTGTGTGTGTAAACATTTTTCCAGCACCAGTCAAAGTGAAAAGTGGGAGGGGAGACAGTATCATGTGACTCTGATGTAAAATTAAACTAATGTGTTTCTCAGGGAAAACATTCATTCAATCTTCCTTAAATGAAAACAGAGAGAATCACAAACCACCTAAAATGAACATGAGGGGTTTCTACAAGAGTCTGTGTTTTTTACTGGGTAAGTATAACACAATCTGTTTAATATCTTAATGACCTTCAGTCTGCTTTCAGCTTCATCTTTCAGAAACACCTAACAAAAGACCCTCAATTATAACTGAATGTGTTGTTCTTTTTTAATGTTTTCTAAATACCCTTAAACAATATACTTTTACTTGAGATGCTGATTACATAAGTCACTAATACATGATTTTAGAAGTCATACAGAATTTTACCCATCTGGCAAATATTTGGAAACTATAAATCTGACAGAACACAGGTTTATAATCATAAGAAAATCACCAATTTAAGTTGCAAAATACTTATAATCATTCTGTGTTTCTCATTTTAAGGCTTTTTCTCATTTCAAACAAAGGCAGAGAAAGAAGGTGAGATTTTGTGAATTAAACACTATTTCATCTTTTGTTAGTGAGTTTGTGCTGCTGTGAAAAATTTTCAGACATGTGGTAAAAACTCATGGACTTAAATAGCCCAACAAATAATTATAATTGTAAATAAGGTTTTCTTTTGAATAATTCCAGTGAATGTAGCAACATGGGGAACAGCCAGTCAGTCAACATTATATTACGACTGGTATGCCGAAAAAGCTCTGGATGGGTCGAACTACACCTGTAGCAGTACTACGTGGCAAAGTGACCCGTGGTGGAGACTGGACCTGATGAAGACGTACAGTGTGAACAGAGTGACTATCACTGACGCTGCACCCGACTGCTGTGTAAATGGAGCAGAGATTCGGGTTGGAAATGTTTCTTCAAATGTTTCCAGTAACCCTGTGTGAGTTCCTCTGATATATACTTATAGTTGGTTTCAGGCTTTCGAAGGGTGAACATGTCTATGCAAATCCTACAAAATCTTACATCAATTGACAAACTGTAAAATATAACGTTAAGAGAGCTCGCTGTTATGTGCGCCGGAGCTCAACCCTGGACAACACAGCACTATTTAACCCCTGTAGCACCCCCATTAGTTCTCTTGTGAGAGAAGGCTGATCTTAATTCTTTTAAGATCTGATATCCGCTCAAATGTATGTTATTTTAATAAGAGCAAAAGATGAATCAGATTGCAGGTGTTCTCAAATATTCCTACAGTAGTAAAGAGAAACAAATTAACTGAATGAATAAAAACTTGATTAAAAACTGAATATATATGTACTTTATATTAGTGCTGTCAAATGAAAAAAAAAAAAGTACTTTTTTTTCTGAAATTGTGATCAATCCCACATAACATTAAAGTTTTTAAAAATACTTTTATTGCAGCAATTTCACATGCAATCTTAAAATTGCAAAGATTTGAAACAACAAAGACAGTGTATTTTTAATATTTCTTTAATGGCATATTTTTGTGAGTACATCCGGGTATCACTCATAACAATACTGATATCTCTAGGAAATTGTTTCTCCCCTGATATTTTACCATTGACTAGCCATTTAACACTACAGTTTAATTGAGAGCTATCAATTTTAACATTTATTTGACTTTAATTCACTTAAATTAGAAGTTGTTATTTTTTAGTCTTCACATAGTTAGCTACCTGTGCTCTTCACAAGTAGGAAATATACAGAAACTGAATTAAGTTATCAATCACTAAATTCAATATAGATTAATAATTAAAGCTACAAAAGTTATTGATTTCCTCTTTTCTTTCTTTTGTTCTTTGATTAATGGGAAAAAAACTAAAAAACATTTTTAATGTGTTAATCTAAAAAAAAAAAATAATAATAGCATGCATTAACAACATTAAATTTGATAGCACTAATATATATGTAAAATTATCAAGAAATTTTCAGATGTCAGAATTGCTGAAAATCTTAATTTGAATGTATTTCTAAAATATTAGCAAAATTCTAACTATATTACAATTCTAAATGCAATAGTTAATCTTAGACGACAAAAAGTACTGTATTGTCTGCTATGCACACAAGAGGGCTCAATAATCAATTATAAACCAAATCAAGCATCTTGTGTAAGTGCATCAGAAACCTGTTCAGTGTAATTAAAAAGATGAGTAGTAATTAATAGTACCTTATTGTCCTGTTTAGACAAACTCTCTCTATAAAACAAACAAAGCAAGCCCTTGCAAATTAATAATAATAATTTTAAAGATGCATAGGCCTATTATACAGACACTTCATTTTTAATGGTATTTTATCATTTTGTTTGCATTTACTAACACTAAGATATTATGCTTTCTAAAATGTCGGATCGCGTCACACAAGCAATTCACTTAGAGCACGAGACAGGGTCTTTAGTGATCACAGACTGTATAGAAGCCACCTCCTACAATCAAGTACATCACTGAACATTGTGCCCGGGGCAGAAAGTTACTAAATTCTCTCAGTAGAGAGTTAATTTCATTACAAAATTCACAGATAACATTCCTCTCTAAAGCATCACACAGTCTAAAGCAAGGGTCCTCAACCGGGTGCCAATAGTGTTACTGCAAGGGAGTCCGTCAATTAATTATGATCACAAGTAGTTTTTCTTAAAAAAAATAAAAAAAAATAAAACATAATATACACAAACATAACACTAATTCTGTTTAAAAAATGAAACTTGTATATCATATTCATTCATTGACATTCATTGACACCTTGCACAAAGAGGGCAAGACACAAAAGGTCATTGCAAAAGAGGCTGGCTGTTCAATAACCACTATGCACAGACATATGCAAGACATGGGTTTCAGCTGTCGCATTCCTTGTGTCAAGCCACTTTTGAACAACAGACAGAGTCAGAAAGTAAATTTTGCATTTCCTTTGTATATCAGTGTCCCAGAGACTGGAGGCGAGGCACCCAATCCACGTTGCTTGAGGTCCAGTGTAAAGTTTCCGCAGTCAGTGATGGTTTGAAGGGTGAAGTGGTGGCTGAGGAGGTACCGTCGCTCTGCTGGGGTCAGCTTTCGGCTAATGTATATCACCGGGTGTTCCTCACCATCATGGACTTGGGACAGGACGGCTCCCACCCCGGTGTCAGATGCATCCGTCTGCAGCAGGAAGGGGCGGATAAAGTCGGGGGTTCTGAACACCAGTTCCAACGTGAGAACTGACTTTATCCACTGGAATGCTGCCCCTGTCTCAGGGCTCCTAACGATCTTCTCCGGCTGCCCCTTCCTGGTCAGGTCTGTCAGTGGAGAAGCTAAGGAGGAGAAGTTAGGCCAGTAGCTGAGTCTTGGAGCCAGGTCGTGAGGCGGAGAAGATAGCTGTCATCTTCTTCTTCAACACCAAAAAGGCCCGTACCTGAGTCTTGGAGGCAGGTCGCGAGGCAGAGAAGATAGCTGCCACCTTCTTCTCCTGAGGTCTGATCAGGCCGCAACCCCTAAATTTGCCTCAGCGAGGGCTAGGTGACTTTTCTGGGGGTTGGCGGTCAGGCCAGCCCGGCGTAGTTCCAAGAGAACCTTCCGCAGCCGCTCCAGATGGTCTTCCCAAGTCTCCGAGTGTATAATGATTTCATCCAGGTAGGCAGCCGCATATGCCTGGTGCGGCCGCAGAAGGACGTCCATTAGATGCTGGAAGATGGCTGGGGCCCCGCGCAGGCCGAATGGAAGGACCCAGTACTGCCAATTGCCACTTGGGGTTGAGAAGGCCGTCTTTGGCTTGGCCTTTTCCGTTAGGGGGAGCTCCCAGTAGCCCTTGGTGAGATCGAGATAAAACGGGCCCTTCCTAGGCAATCCAACAGCTCATCATCCCGGGGCATCGGGTAGCCGTCGAACTGGGAGACTTCGTTTAGGCGGCGGAAGTTGTTACAGAAGCACAAGGTGCCATTTGGTTTAATAACCATGACGATGGGGCTGGACCATGGGCTGCGTGATGGTTCGATGACCCCTAACCTCAGCATCTCCTGTACCCCTTCTTCGATGGCGTGTCGCCGAGCCTCCGGGACAAGGCCGCTGCCGGATGATGACTCCAGGTGGTGTGTGGATGTCGTGCTCCAGAATGTGGGTCCGCCCAGGCTGGGGGGGAAGCACATCAGAAAACTGACTGACTAGGTGTTGCAGCTCCGTCTTTTGGGTGGCCAAGAGTTGGGGGTCCATGTCCACAACCAACGATTCAGGTCCCGACCAAGCGCTTGAGGAGATTCACATGGTACAATTGATATATCCGCTTTCGCATTTCCCGCACATGCTCCACCGTGGTTCGGTGTACTGCCGGTTATTGCTCCCAGGCCTCTCTGGCGACATCAAGCAGGCCATCGGCCGAAGAGGAGTTCAAACGGGGTGAACCCAGTGGATGATTGAGGGACCTCCCGGGTACCAAAGAGTACATAAGGCAGCATTTTGTCCCAGTCCCGCTTGTCTTCAGTGGCCACTTTTTGCTTCAGGGTTTGATTGAACTGTTCAACTAGCCCATCGGTCTGGGGGTGGTACACCGTGATGCGGAGCTGTTGGACCTTTAGGAGCTTGCATAGGTCAGCCATCATCCGGGACATAAACTGGGTGCTCTGGTCAGTCAGTATCTGTGATGGGTTTCCGACCCGGCTACATAGCAGAAACAGCTCCTGGGTGATAGCTTTCATGGTAGCCTTACAGAGGAGGATTTCCCTCAGTGTAGCAGGTGGTGTAATCCACGATGACCAGGATGTGTTCGTGGCCCTGGGCGGACTTCGGCAGCAGCCCTACCAGATCCATCCCGATCCCCTCGAAGGGCACCTCAATGATGGGCAGCGGTATCAGCGGGCTGGGGGGACGGGAGCATGGTGAGTTCTGTTGGCAGGTTGGGCAGGCCTGACAGAACCGTTTGACTTCAGCCTCAAGGCCCGGCCAGTCGTATTCTGGGCCCCTAGGTGGCCTGCCATAGGGTGTCTCTCCTCCATCACCACTTCCGTTTTAGTGCATGGGACGACCAGTAGAGTTTTTTCCTCCCCCCTACGCTGTGCAACACAGTAAAGCAGGCAATTTTTCACCATAAAGTGAGGAGTTGGGTGGGGAGCTGGCTGAGGCTCCTTCCCTTCTGCGATCCTAACTTGGGCCCAGCAGTGCTTTAAGCGGTTGTACTCATGTTGAGCCTTGGCAAAGCCCCGGCCCCAGTCACCTGCTGGTACAGATCAAAATAGACATTAGAACTCTTGGGGGTGACTCACCATCTTTGGGGCTATCCGAGGACAGCAATACGGTGCACCGTGGGGGCTTCTTTGGTGTCCTGGGTGGGCTGGGTGGTGGTGGCGAGTAGGCGGTAAAGTCCCGATCAGTCCCTCCAGAGAAGGACCAGGACTGGCAGATCCTTGACAAGTCCGACGTCTACTGGCCAGGCGCCGGGTGGCGCTGAGATGGTGACACGCCACGCCGAAATAAATGGTTTATAAAGCCAGAGCTTGATGGGGCACAGGTGTGGCCGCTCAGCATGTTTACATGTTTCAAACATGTTTACAGCCTGGTTCAAAAATTATTTTGGTCTATATAGCTAATTTTGCAATTCATGAAAATTGGTGGGTGAATTCATCTGTTTAAATTATATTAAGCCTTACAATTCAATATAATTAAGGGCATGGCTTGAGTGACAGGTGGATTGCCACTGCTGACACTCCAGTTAAGCTAGGTGGGTGTGGCTTCAGAAACCTCCTACCGCCTTTTTGTTTATTTTCTATTATCCATGATTGACGAATGGTAACACACTGGAAAGATGGCGATGGCCCGCTGCACCCATTTTGAGCTTCAAAAATGTTCTTCAGAAAACTATTGGTGACGTGACGGACACTATGTTCATGAGTCTATGTTTCAAATAGCCCGACCTTGTTGGCAGAGGTTATTAACACTAACTCTGACCACCAACATCTGAATATAGAATATAAAAAATATACATCTTGTTGTAAAAGAAAGAGTTCATCATCATTCTTTCATCTTTCTCCAGATGTGCTGTAGTTTCTACTATCCCAGCAGGAGCTACCTACAGCTACTCGTGTGATGGGATGGAGGGACGTTATATTACTGTTAATTTTCCTGGAAATTCACAACAGTATCTCACTGTCTGTGAACTGGGAGTCTATGTGATTTTTCCAGGTAATTCAAGCTACTTAATCTGGTCTAAACCTTTTCCGGTTGAATTTGACATTTTAAGAAATTCTCATTTCATTAAAGTGGTTTTTAATATAGTTCCAAATAAAGGAGCCAGCTGCTGGTTGGTAAAGTCATCATCGCGTCCCTTCAGCTATCGTTACTCCTAAGACAGGATACACATTCACATTTACTGGACCAGCCTGAAATAAAAGCTTTTATGATGCTATTTGAGCACATCAGAACATTTATGGGACAGTTTATGTCAGATTTTATCGCTGATTTTAAGTTATGTTTTATGTTATTTAAATGTGAGTGTGAGAGCCAGTTTTTGAGTTTTCGGGATTTCTCAATTCAGGTAGATAGGACTTTGTCTCAAATGCCTGATTGAAGATAATCTCCCCTCAAAACAAGTTAAAGGAGTATAAAATGTGCAGACTAAAACTGTTTCTTGCAACTATGATATTTTCCAGGTAATTTGGCAACAGAAAGAAACGTCACACAGTCATCAACCAATGGCAGCTGGATCTCTGAACAGGCCATTGATTTCAATCCAGGATTCACACAACCATCGTCAGCATGTTTCTCAACCAATGTTCAAACTAACCCATGGTGGAGCGTGGATCTAAGTTATATTTACAGAGTAAGTAGCGTCGTAATCACAAACAGACTAGACTGCTGTCCAGAACGAATAAACGGAGCGGAGATTCGCATCGGAAACTCTTTGGAGAACAATGGCAACAACAATCCCATGTGAGCTTCTCTTTCAGTGGCTTAAAATCCATAAAAATCCCTGAAAACACACATAAAAAAAAGATTAGAAGTCTAAATTATGTTTTCTTTGATTCTCTTTAGATGCGCTGTGATTTCTAGCATTCCAGCTGGTGTTTCCTCCACCTACATTTGTAACAATATGGAGGGTCGATACGTGAATCTGATCATTCCTGGAGATTCAAGGTTTCTTACTCTGTGTGAGGTGGAGGTCTATGGAGAAGGTCTGTTTTGCTTAATCAGATTTAATGTTTTGGGAAACTATTAACGGCTTAATTTATTTTTTTATTTTAAATGCAATTTATTAGTTGAAAATGTAAAACTACAACAGTTGCATGCTCTCAGCTTTCAGTAGTTCACCACATGAAACAAGTTTTTTTATTTGAGAATAAACTATGTCTTATTGCAAGTGAACCTGTATTTAATTTAATCTAGGTCTTTTTTGTTGTTATTGTTTTAGATTGTGTAGTTTTTACACCGAATTCCCTTCTTTCTCTGTATGTTCACTCATGTGCCCTTTCAGGTCCTGTACTGAAGAGAACTTTCCTGAAGTTGAAACTGAAGTCCAGTTGGAGTCTGTCTGATCCTGCGGTGAGAGTCCAGCTCCTGTCACAGGTGAGAGAGCTCAGGAAACACAGATATCTGAGCTCACTGAGAGCACTTTTAAGAGATCTGCTCATTTCAGCTCCAGTCTGTTTTGGTGGAACGAGGGTTTTCTGACGTGACGCTGCAATGGACTCAACCGCCAGAACAGGAAGTGAAGCCGAAGGAAGCTGCACCAGGTGTGTGTTCAGACAAACACTGGAAAACTGAAAAGGAATGTTGATTTTGAATTAAAATGAAAATGCATATATTATAAATGAACTGGAAAGTGATGTTTTTATGATTTAATGAACTGTTTTATTTGCAGCTAAATGTGCTGTAAGAAATAGAAGATGATGATGATGATGATGATGATGATGATGATGATGATGATGATGATGATGATGATGGGAAACCTAAACTCTCTTCGGATCAGCTTTGATGTTTCTTTATTTACAAGCTCGAATGTTCTCCAGTCCTCAATGTTGATCACAATAAAGGTGTACGTGAAAACTGAAACAAACTGATTTCTGCAAAGCTGTGTTGAGCAACAAGAACAGTTGCTTTGATGGCAATATATTATAAATTATAAAATATTACATAGTTTCCAGCATGGGCTCCGAATACGTGGTCTAGAACATAGCATATGCATAGTCTTTTCTTTTGTCAGTGCAGTTTGGTTAGGTCTTGGGTGGGTCCTGTCCTGTCCTGTCGTGAATGTCATACCTGTTCTCTGCTCAGTTCTCCTGCTGCCTGCGGTCGCTATTCCTTTTGTTGTCTGCAGTTCTAGATCTGCCAGCTGGGAAAATATCTTCTATCTCTGCATGTGGCTGACAACCCTAGACTGTTTTCTACTAACTCGGCCTGACAAGTTTATTTACATTTAAACTATGTTTAGTCATTTAGCAGATGCTTTTATCCGAAGCGACTTACAAATGAGGACAATGGAAGCCATCAAAATCAACAAAAGGGCAATGATATGCAAGTGTAATGACAAGTCTCCGCTTTAAGTTAGCTTAATGCAGTACATGTATAAGTTTTTTGTTGTTGTTGTTGTTCTTTTAAATTATTTAATAAAAATAAAACAGATAGAATAGAAAAATAAGAGCTTTTTTTTTAAAACATAGTAGTTAGTAAATGAGTAGAGTGTAAGTCTAAAACGGGTATTTCACCTTTAGTTTCTTCCAGATCTGAGTCCACCGTGAACGGCAGACTGCATTTGTTCTCTTTAAGCAATAAAGTTTGTTTCTCTACCTGCCTCACTTTTGGTCCTCTGTTTCTCCTGACAACAAGTGCTCTAAATGACATTAATGTTACTATTATTTCTTTATTTTTTTTTTAATGTGGAATAAACGTCAGTAGTTTGCAGAATACTCAAACAGATTAATATAAACAATAAATTCATATAAATAGCTAATTTTGCAGTGGTCTCTTTTCTTCCAGAACTGCTTTATGTTGTTATAGCAGTGCCTGACCAAATAAGTTACACAACTGGTTACATAGTCAAGTCAAGTCACCTTTATTTATATAGCATTTTTAACAAAACAGACTGTAACAAAGCAACTGAACATAATAAAATAGGAAAATAGGTGTGTCAATAAAGCAAAAAGGCAGTTCATCATTGAATTCAATGTTCAAATATCCAGCTCAGTTCAGTTTAAATACTATCTGTGCAATCACTGGAAATGTGAAAAAGCTCTACCTCCTTTAGTGGATTTTGCTATCCTAGGAACTACCAAAAGTCCAGCGTTTTGTGACCTTAGGGTGCGTGATGGATTGTAGCGTGGTATAATGCTAGTTAAGTTCGCAGGAGCTAAACCATTTAGGGCCTTATAGGTAAGTAATGATAATTTGTAACTGATACGGAACTTAATAGGTAGCCAGTGCAGAGACTGTAAAATTGGGGTAATATGATCATATTTTCTTGACCTGGTAAGGACTCTAGCCGCTGCATTTTGGACGACCTGTAGCTTGTTTATTGAAGAAGCAGGACAACCACCTAGAAGTGCATTACAATAGTCCAGTCTAGATTTTCTGCATCAGAAACAAACAACATGTTTTGTAGCTTGGCAATGTTTCTAAAATGGAAGAATGCAGTTTTTGTAACATGGGAAATAGGATTTTCAAAAGACAAGTTTCTGTCTAATATAACACCCAGATTTTTCATTTCACTTTAGAGTCTTACATGCTCTATGAGCATAAAGAAGATATTTCATAGGTGTGTGTGTGTGGGGGGGGGGTTCAAGGCGTGGTCTCATAAAAATATTTGCAGGAGTCTCATTTTTCATGATAACTTATTCAGATTTGAAATAGAAACTCATGAGACATGTGACTTTCGACCCATTACTTTTCTAGATTGCTCCAGGACTGATTTATATGAAGTAAAAAATATGTAAGTGTGGTAAAAAAAAAAAAAATATATATATATAGGCACTTCAGTGTCTATAACTTTTAATATTTTTGAGCATAATCAAATCTGGTTGATAAAAAGTAAAGCCCGAAGGGTCTTCTTTCCAAAGACACCACAATTATGTTTGTAACACACTGAAGTAAGAAACTGTTACAATTTTAAGTTAGGTAGAGCACTTCAGCTGTGAGTACCATAATGGGGAGTTGCTGGCTAACAGGTTAAAAATAATTATATGTGTGGACAAAATTAAAAATAGAAGTAATAGATAGATAGATAGATAGACAGATAGATCAGTAAGAAAACAGAAAAAAAGAGAAGCAAAAATGGAAAAAGAAAAACTAAGGAGTAAGCAGTGGAGTTAATGAAAATGAGAAACACCTGCTCCATTTTCCGGTCTCGAGTCCCAAGGAGGATCTCCGGAAGGACAAAAAGAGGAGGAACGACAGTGAAGGAAGAGAGGAAACCAGGCCTGGGGAGATGGAAAAGGTCGCTGCTGGGCGCCTGGGATATGAAGGGACGGCTGGCATCCGTGAGGGACCGGAGGAGTTGCCGCCATTATTTTGTCGTCTCCGTCTCTCCTCATCTTTCAGTTATCCTTCACCTTGTCTGTCTGTCCATACCCCCAGGTATGCCGTGGCCACCATAATTGTCTCCCCAGGAGCGGGGCATGACAAAACTTTTCCAGGCCCCAAAAATACCCTTAGACGGTTAAATAAACAGAGCAGAGTTAATGAAGCATTGCTGTGGAAATGGTTTATTCTCTTTCTAAATCAGTAAAAACCTTTTCTCACACCGTCTCCATTGTGCAGACCGCCCAGACGAGACCGTCACAGAGACAATAGTAAAGACTTTCAGATTCTCTTCGGCAGCTCTCTGTAGGATGAAGGAAACGACAATCCTAGGTAAGGCACCACAAACGAATAATTTAATGCATTATTAGGAGGAAAACGAAAAGAAAAAGTGCATGTCTGGTAAGATTTTGTAAGTGAACTTTATACGGTTTGAAAATTGAATAATAATGGAGTCTGAATGTGTAAAATACATTTTAAGTTTATTATATATATTATATTATTATACACTACATTGGAACAATAGACTATTGGTTTATTGATGTGATGTTACATTTGTGTGACCAGTAGCTGTGAAAGTTTTAACTGATTGTGAAAGATTAAAAAAGGAAGTCATATCCAGTGTTGGGTGCAATGCATTACCAAGTAATTACTGTCATTTTAATTACTTTTCACTGGAAAAACTAAAGAATTTCTCTTATTTTTTATAACTTAAGTACAGTTATTTCTGATGTAAATGCATACAGCATATAGAACAACAATACATATTTACTGCATGTTTTAACGTGTATTACTGATCAAACAGCTTTAAATGTCTCAGCACTAGAATTATTGCTAATCTAGTGATATTTTCATGTTTAATCTAAAAAGAAGTTTCATTGTTAAACTAATATCTAAAATTAATTTGTGGCCATATTTTTTGTTTGTTTTTGAGACATGCAAATGTGTTTTAGTGTACTTTACTCTAGTTATTACTTTTTAATTAACATTAACGACAGTGAATAGAATGATTGTGTTTCCCAGATTATTTTAGAGCATCGTTCATAAAGATATCATTTAACTCCACCGCTAATCTGACCGACCCAACAGTAACAGATAACGTGCTTAAAGAGGTGAGAACGCGGTTTTTGTCTCTTAACGCAGGCTAATGCATCATTATACTTATGAATTGTTAAGTTTTCATGTTTTCATTATATATATTTCTGGCAGTAGTAAGTAGTATTTTTGCTTAATATACGACCTGGATCAGGCCTCAGTTATTTAATTCTTAAACAGCACATGATGTATTCTCAACTATAACTCTTTATTATAAACATAGGAGTTATATGTTTAAAGTGTAGTATAAAAAGAAAGAGAGTCTTTTAGAGAAGTATATTTAATAGTCAACACAGTAACATTAATGTATTGTGTGTTCAGGGCTGACACAAGGCAACAGACAATCATGATCACATTTTGGTTATTCTGGATAAATATACATAAAGTAAAGTTATTCTTGAATATCGCAAAACACACTGTGGCAATTTTTTAAACACAGGGCTTCAAGTAGTCCATTGCTTTAAAGGGGTCATATGATGTTGCTAAACAGAATATGCTGTAATGCAATATGTTTATGTGGTTTAAAGTTCTAAAAATACTTTATTTTTCATTTAATGTACATCATTGTTTCTCCTCTATGCCCTGCCTTTCTGAAACAAATAGATTTTTTTCATAGTAATGTATTAATTGATGTGCAATCCCAGTAAAATAAATATATTGTCAGTAGTTATCAGTTAATGAGAGTAATTTCAATTGTCCTTCAGATAAACTGCTATGAAATGAGCATGTGTTCATTAATGAAATTAAAATATATCTCACATACTATATGTTTGCTGATTCATTCAGCTAAGTACTTAATCATATTTATACAGAATGTTTCAAACCAATTTTATGAAGCATGTAGGACAAGATGAAAAAAAAAACATGATGAAATATGAAAATATGAATATGTCAGCAGCCGGAACAATTACAGAAATCACTGAATTATAAAAAGAAACAATAAATAAAGATCTGCTTGAAAGATTCAGTCTGTGGTTCCAGATTAACGTTTGTCAGCACAAGTCCTGTAAATCAAACATGCATATTGTGATAATCATATTCTCCAGCAGGATCTGAGCTTCAGTGGAAGAGAGATTTATTATGGTTTATTTGATTAACTGTACCATAATGCAGTTATTATAGGATTAATGTACCTACCTTATTGTTTTTTTCTCCTGATGTGTTGTGTCCCGGTAGGGGAGTCTCGTCCAGGACATTTTAACGTCACTCAACCCCAGAGCGGACTGCAGCTAAAACACACCGACAGCTATTAAAGCAGGTTTCATCTAGTGTGACCTGACCTTGTGATGTGACATACAGCAGCCACAACAGCACTTTATAAATGATACAGGCTTATGTTTTATTTATTTTTTTCCCTTTTTGTTCGAAATATTCCCAAATGTGTTAACTATATCATGAAATATTTAGATTCTCAAATATGTGTCAGTAAAACCTTTATAGATTATGTTAGTTGAGCTATAATAAGCAATGGGCAAAGTAGCCTAATAGTGTAATCTAATATCAGATAATACTGAACGCAGATTTGAATTTAGCAGCTGGTGATGTTTTACCCCTCCCCCATTAATGCCAGCCATGGGACAAATTGTGCATTGAACACAAAATAGTTTGGTGTAATACGATTTCTTATGTCTGTTGTGATCATTTAGGAGGAGCAGGGGGGGGGGGGGGGGGGGGGGGCTTGTTGATATGAGGGCCCTGCCCCACAACACACAAAACCGGCTCTGCTGAGAGTGTTTCTCTTTTGATGATTTATCTTTTAAGATATTGTCTGTTTCAATTCTTCGATCTGTTGCATGTTTTCTTACCTGATTTAGAAGTGTGTTGTTTACAGCAGCCGTATCAACACTGGAGGTTAATTTCATCCTCAGAAAAACTTTTTTTTTATAAACTGGAAAAATACAAAACATCAAACACAGAAATAAAGAAATGTTTTCTTGTTTGTTTGATTTATATTTTTCTATTATTATTAATTCAGTACTTTAAGATGAAGTATGTAGGCCCAGTTTACCACAATGATTAAATTACAAAAAAAAAAAAAATAAATAAATAAATAAAGTTCTATGTTGGTCACTTGTGGTACAGCAGTCACATGAACAAAATTTTGTGGGCAAAAAATGTCCATCGTCAGACTCAGTACTGCTGCGACACAAAGCACAGCTCGCTCACATATAAATCAATTTAAAAGGTCCCACTTTATATTGTGTCCCAAATACCTGTGTACTTACATAGTAACTAGATGTGTACATAGTATGTAACCACAGTGTAAGTAAACATTGGTACATAGTATCTACAGCTCTAAATTTTGTGTAACTACACACATGTAACAACCCACTGAATGGTATAAGGGCAAATGTGTAACAAAAGTGTTACACTTTATATACGATTTCTTCGTGTAATTACTCTGATGTTACACAGCAGCAGTCATTAAGTAAGGATTTGCATATAAATTGTGGTTGGTGTACAGAATGTTACACTTTACATTAAGTGGACAGTTCTTGAGGAGTTACCATGTTAGTACACTGGTATTACAGTGGTGCACCAACTCCAAATCCTCCAAATCCAACTCCTCCCACTTTACATACTATATCCCTAAACCTACCAATCTCCACCTCCTGGATCAAATGGTTCCAATTACTCTTATACATATTGTTGTTACAATATGTGGTTAACAACCTGTCCTCCAACCAATACGCTCGTATAGGTCGTTTGTCCAAATCCCTGAAATACGACCCATCAGAGCATATACCACAATTACGTCCATATCGGCAAAAGGTCGTTTTCATATTAATTTTTTGTACTCTTTTATTTGCACTCTGATTTGTGTTTTGTGTAGCTCAGTTAGTAGATTATTGCGTCATACCTTGATATATCGTGTTCGAACCCAGAGACCGGACATGCACATAAAACGTATATGCTCAATAAATCATAATTTAGCATGATTTCTTTGAGGGTTAGGTTTAGGGGTGGGGTTAGGTTAGGTGCGTTCATTCGAACGAATAAGCCACCTTGTAAAATATGTATGAATTACTGTGAGATCTGTGTAAAAAGTCCACATATTGCATTTAAATATAGATACTGTCATTATTGCCTTCAAAACTACCACTGGCTCTGCACCCATTTACCTAAATTTGTTACTTCAGACTTATGTGCCTCTAGAAGCTTGCGTTCTGCAAGTGAACGTCGCTTGATTGTGCCATCCCAAAGAAGCACAAAGTCACTTAGCCATCTTCAAGAATCGGCTTAAAACCCATCTCTTCCATCTTTATTTGACCCTCTAACTTTAACACTCACTATTCTAATTCTATTCTTTAAAAAAATCTAACTACCTTTCTAATCCTTTCTAATCTTTTTATATTCTATTTTCTTTTCATTAATTAATTATGCAAGTGTGTGTGTGTGTGTGTGTGTGTGTGTGTGTGTGTGTAAAGACCTCTAACACTAGCTTGCTCTATTCATTTTTTTATTTTATTTATTTATCTGTTTTCTTTATATTATATTATTTAAAATACAATGCTATGTGTACTGTGTTAACCTAACTGAGACTTGTTATAGCACTTATATATCATTGCTCTTTTTGTTGTTTTTGATTGCTTCCACTGTCCTCATCTGTAAGTCGCTTTGGATAAAAGCGTCTGCTAAATGAATAAATGTAAATGTAATAAGGTGCTTGCACAAATGACCTATATGGTAATTTTTTTGTTGGAGGACAGGCTCGTGGTTAAATATGCCCTGTTACATATTTGTACTTACACAAACCATCCTGATGGTTGTTACATATGTTTAGTTACAGAAATAATACATCTTTAGACAATATGTACTTACACTGTGGTTACATACATCAAACACATTTAGTTAGTATGTAAGTACACAGGTATTAGGGACACTTAATATATAGTGGGACCCTTTTAAAACCAATCAGCTTTCTGCTGGTCAACAGGGCAAATTTGCTAACTTTTATTATAATGACTGGAATCTGCTGGGCAGTGTTGCTAACTTAGCAATTTTGTTGCTAGATTTAACAACTTTTCAGATTACCCTTTCAACTTTTTCCCCCAAAAGCACATAGCTACAAATTTAACTAATTTTAACATATATTTGGCAACTTTTAGCAACTAGGGGTGCTCCGATCACGATCGGCCGATCGTTAATGCGCATCTCGTCAGTAAAGCCGGTTCTCTAATCAGCGGTAAATTCCCTCAGGTGCGTGATTTCACATAGAGCAGCTGTTACTACACAGAGCCATTGTTAACTGAGAAGATGCGCAAATCCACGTTCATTTTCAGCGTTTATTGGCGCATCTTCTCAGTTAACAATGGCTCTGTGTAGTAACAGCTGCTCTATGTGAAATCACGCACCTGAGGGAATTTACCGCTGATTAGAGAACCGGCTTTACTGACGAGATGCGCATTAACGATCGGCCGATCGTGATCGGAGCACCCCTATTAGCAACCTTTAAAAAGTGACTCAAAATATAAAAAACAAGAGTTTATTTAGTTATGATATGCCTTGTTATTAGTTTGTACCCATAGTTGTTGCCCAGATAGGAAAGATCTGTAGAAAAGAAGAAAATAGAAAGGCAAATTTTCTGCCAGGCCATTTTTTTCCTGAAGTTTACAAACATTTCCTGTCCCTACACTAAATGCAAAGCATGACTTGAAATAGAGGTAAAATGTCTGTGAAAAATCAAATAAAATTATTTCATATAAACACAGTACATTTTGCCCTATTTTTATGGACTTTCCTGTGTGTGGCATACTAACAAAATAGTGCTTTAAACTATAACTCTTCAGAATGTGTAATTCAGTATTAAATTTAAATACAAAATATTTTTTAGAACTAGATATTTTCTATTTATATCACATTTATAAATATAGTTTAAATGTATAAAATAAAATTCTACACACTAAGCAATTTTGCATCATGTAATGACATCACCCAATAAAATCACAACATCATTTCAGCAACAAATCAACCTGCTTTTAGCAACTTTCCCTGAAAGTTAGTTGGCAACACTGCTGCCTGTGAAAACTCAACTGTACTTCCAATAAGAATCCGATAAGAATCTGTGCAATCCGGAGTTTCCCGTCACAACGAAAAAATTCCCCACACAAATTTCACTGCATGTTAAAGTTGATCATGCAAATTCGACCAACAGAAAGATGCTGGGCTTGAAAGTGACATAATTGTGAGCTGTGCTTCGTGCATCGCTATTGCGTTACATATGTTATTGACAATGGACATAATTTTTTCCCGCATGAAATTTCACTAATGTGAAAGCACTTTAACAATCTAGAATTGTGTCAGAAATTACCTGTTCCATAAACCTCCACCTCACACAGCGTGAGATACATCGGAATGTTAGGAATGTACATGTTCACATAACGACCTTCCATTCCACCGCAAGAGAAACTGACAGAACTGCCTGCTGGGACAAGTGAAGTGACATCACATCTACAGAGAGAAAGAGAGAAACCATGACACACTCAGCTGACCTGATCAAATCAAGTTCTCCTGACACGTTCATAACTGTTTTCATAACTTCACCTGGGATTGTTGTTGCCGTTGTTTTCCAGAGAGTTTCCGATGCGGATCTCTACTCCAGATGTTTGAGCCAGACAGCAGTCGGCTCTGTTGGTGATGGTCACTTTGTAAATGTTGTAAGTATCCAGCAGGTCCAGTCTCCACCATGGGTTGAGCTGGTAATCTGTGATGGAGCAGTATGTATGGGCTACACCTGGAGCGTATCTGATGCCGTCGATGGCCTGTGCAGCTCCACAGCTGAAATATGTGGATGACTGTATAGCTGTTCCTTTTAATGCCACATTCTCTAAAACATTTAAAGTGCCAGAGGGACAAGATTCAAATTTGGGAAGTTTCAGTACATTCCATTTGGTTTTAAATATCAAATTGCAACCCAAAACACTCAATTTCATCTACTACTTCATTAAAACCTGAAGTCTCGCAAGGACTCACAATCGAAGGGTTGTGAGTTTGAGTCTCGGGCTGGCAGGAATTGTGGTTGGGGGGAGTGCATGTACAGTTCTCTCTCCACCTTCAATACCACGACTTAGGTGCCCTTGAGCAAGGCACTGAACCCCCAACTGCTCCCCGGGCGCCGCAGCATAAATGTCTGCCCACTGCTCCTGGTGTGTGTTCACAGTGTGTGTGTGTTCACTGCTGTGTGTGTGCACTTTGGATGGGTTGAAAGCAGAGCACGAATTCTGAGTATGGGTCACCATACTTGGCCATATGTCACGTCACATGAAAACTAAGGAAAATCCCAAATTCAGTATCTCAGAAAATTAGAATATTACTTAAGACCAATACAAAGAAAGGATTTTTAGAAATCTTGCCGAACTGAAAAGTATGAAAATGAAAAGTATGAGCATGTACAGCACTCAATACTTAGTTGGGGCTCCTTTTGCCTGAATTACTGCAGCAATGCTGCGTGGCATGGAGTCGATCAGTCTGTAGCACTGCTCAGGTGTTATGAGAGCCCAGGTTGCTCTGATAGTGGCCTTCAGCTCTTCTGCATTCTTGGGTCTGGCATATCGCATCTTCCTCTTCACAATACCCCATAGATTTTCTGTGGGGTTAAGGTCAGGCGAGTTTGCTGGCCAATTAAGAACAGGGATACCATGGTCATTAAACCAGGTACTGATAGCTTTGGCACTGTGTGCAGGTGCCAAGTCCTGTTGGAAAATGAAATCTGCATAAAGTTGGTCAGCAGCAGGAAGCATGAACTGCTCTAAAACTTCCTGATATACGGCTGTGTTGAACTTGAACCAGCAGATGACATGGCACCCCAAACCATCACTGACTGTGGAAACTTTACACTGGACCTCAAGCAACGTGGATTGTGTGACTCTTCTCTCTTCCCTTCAGTCTCTGGGACACTGATATCCAAAGGAAATGCAAAATTTAACTTTGGACCACTCAGCAGCAGTGCAGTCCTTTCTGTGGTTCAAGACTGGCTTGACACAAGGAGTGCGATAGCTGAAACCCATGTCTTGCATACGTCTGTGTGTAGTGGTTCTTGAAGGTTCTTGACTCCAGCTGCAGTCCACTCTTTGTGAACCCCCTCCCCCCATTTTTGAATGGGTTTTGTTTCACAATCCTCTCCAGGGTGCGGTTATCCCTATTGCTTGTACACTTTTTTCTACCACATCTTTTCCTTCCCTTCGCCTCTCTATTAATGTGCTTGGACAGAGAGGTCTGTGAACAGCAAGCCTCTTTTGCAATATGTCTTGTCCTCCTTGTGCAAGGTGTCAATGGTCATCTTTTTGACAACTGTCATTTTCCTTAGTTGTCAGTTATAAACATCAAAATTAAAATAAATAAACATTTGAAATATATCAGTCTATATGTAATGAATAAATATAATATACAAGTTTCACTTTTTGAATGGAATTAGTGAAATAAAAATATAAAATAATATAAAATTATTATTTTATAATAATATAAAATAAACATTTTGATTATATTCTAGTTATATGACCAGCACCTGTACATGAAACTATGAACAGTTGTATTTTATTAATCAACATAAAAAAAAGAATAATACATACTATAATTTGTGTATAGGTTAATGTTAATGGATTCATGTTAATTAATGGGACTTTAGTTACTTCTTTTTACCTTCCAAGTTTACTGAACTCCCCTGAATGGAAAAGACACCTGTTACAAAAACAAAATATTTCCATTGCTTTCTGAGATGTGGATCAAGTTTATGTTGCATTTGATTCTTTAAATATTTTCATAAAGAATAGCTAAACAGCATCTATAATTGTACATCCTTTGATTGATGCTTGTCATTTTTACTCACCCAAAAGTAAGAACAGATAAGAGAGTTCCTCCATCTTGTTTTTTAAAAACCAATAACCAGATAAGTGTGATGGTCAGATATGACAAGGGTGTGAGTTTCCACTTCTGCTGTCTCTTCTACTATATATCCCTCTTTTTATTTGTGTTTCTCTTAGCAGCTTGAGTCTCCTCCCTTAGGAAAATCTGGCTGGATGTTTGCTGAATATATTTCACACATCACAGGACCTTCAGAAATGCTTTTCTCAGCACACCTCTCAGGTCAAGTCTGATTTACTAAACAAAACTGGCAAAATGCTAATTATTTATTTATTTTTGGTTGTCATTTTTCCCTAGCACCGGTTTTTCAGATTGATTTTCATTGTTAGTTTTTTACATGCTTGTGTGCATTCATCCATCCAGCTAAATTTTTAGTGTTGGTTCAAATTAAGATAATCTACTAAAACTTTTTGGAATCAACATAACAATGACGTTTGTAGTGTTGTGTTTTCCTCTATGAGGCTGTTTTCTTTTATCATACAAGTAGTTTATTCTGAATGAGTAAAATTATTGTGTTAAAGTATACTAAAATCAATATATAAAACATTTGAATGAAAGCAATGGGATAAATAGTCTAGAAGAGTTTGTGTGATTGAGAAGATATTCAAAGTAAGGATGCAGGTTTAAAAAATAAGATTCTTTTCTTTTCTTTTCTTTTATGTATCATTGCCAGCTTGAAATTAACAGTATTTATGTTTTTATTCATTCCCATGTTAATCAAATTATAAACACAGTTGTATTTTCATGTTTTATCGGAAATTTGAGCAGTTTTCCTCATGGGGAGAAAAAAAAACAAAAAAAAAACAAACCTATGTCTGTCCATTTCATCCATACTGGTACTGTTTCCTTTGTCTGACACGGATCATCAACCTGTTGTGATCTTGTGAGATACTGGTTCAGAAGTAGGGGTCGAACGACTTCTGATATTTTTAAGTCAACTTTTTTGTGAGGAAAGTCGAGTCAAAGTCAACTAGTCGCTGATTCAAGAATCGTCACATACACAATTATGTATATAGCATATATAACCAGCAGTGAAATGTGAGTCAGGTCCACTCAATGGACAGTGCAATTATTAAAGAATACAACACAGATGAAAATATACATAAATATAGCTATGTAAGAATGAAAAGTAAACAATAAAAATATAAGAATAAAATGTATATTGTAGAATAAAATATAGAATAGAGAATATTGTTCACGAAAGTACACAGAAGTCTTAAATATTAAGATACCCAGGGATGTACAAGTGGCAAATGTGCAAACAGGTTGACGCTGTCAGTATGTCATGTGAGGTAGAGAATGATAAATACTGTATCTTACTGATTATCATACACCCAGCGCAATGCGATGCAAGTGTGTTTGCTAGTCATTTAACTAGCAAATTGTCACGGCGCTGTGTAGGGCGCCGTGGAAAGATCAAAGTCTGGGTCCAAGTGCAGTCCAAATTACTTTAATGATGAACAAAAAGGCCAACAAGGCAAAAACAAAACAGAAACAAATCAAAGGGACAAGAGCAGGGGGTATTCCAGAAGGCAGGTTATGTGACATACCCGGGTATGTTTAAGAGTAAGTAAGCGGATAACCTCAAATTCCAAATTTCAAGTTCCAAAAATGGAGGTAACTTTCATGGTATGTTAGTAGTCATAGCAACACATTCTCTGAACATACCCTGCTCCGGAGCAGGTTATGTTCCAGGGTTAGTTCACTTCAGCGAGCCTTCAGTGGGCGTGACAAATACCGCACAACATAATATAATATTACAATATGTAATATAGCCTAATATTATATATATATATATATATATATATATATTATATGGTAATGAGGAAGTGCTAATATAAGTAATAAATAAGGTAATATATTATTCTAATATGATTATTTTATTGGCATACATAAGAGTTATCGATAAATTATGTATTAAGAGGTATGTATAAATTATAAAACACTATGACAAGGTAATGATTAACTTATATATATTTTATTTATTACATGTTATATCTCACAGATGGAGTGGCATTTTCTATAATGTCTAAATTCTAAATCAAAATACATATCTGATATGACTTAATGTATAACTAGCATAAAACAAACAATATAATTCACATTCTCAAAAAATAAAAATTATTGCACAGCCATCAGTTAGGTGGCGATATGCACCAAGCATGTAAACAACTAATGAACAAAAGAAGAAGAAAGAAACAGTTTGGCGCGCTTTTTCTAAGCGTCCATTTCTATAGTGACTCGTAAATGCTCTGTTGAGAATGTCTTGAGTCTTAACCAGGAACATACTCTGAGTTGAATGAACTTACTCCCGGACGCGTTTTGGAACCACATACCTAGAGTCAGCAAGGTTTAGGGTTAATCAACCGAGAGTTCAGGGTTTAGTTCACGGTAAGTTAACCCTGCTTTCTGGAATACACCCCAGAAGCAGCCGGCATGCAAAACACGATTAACCATACGCAATTACAATTAACAATACAGCCAGGCAGAGTGGTGGTTGAGACAAGAATAAATAGTCAGTGACAATGGTGAACAGCAGTGTGTGTGTGAGTGGGTGAAACAGGTGTGGGGAGTGAAGGTAAATGAGTCCGGGAGAATGAAAGTGGTGCCCTCTGGTGGTGAGAGGGAGGAACACCAGGTCCGGACTCATGACACAAATGCATTTGCGCCCATTTGTGCGCCCATGGGCTTGCTGGTCTAAAAAAGAGGTGTGTTCAGGCGCATTGCTGACACATTGCTATTTCAAAGAGCTGAAAATAGACTGTGCCATAGAATGTGCCATCCTTTAATCCGTTAAAGGATTTTTAGGCCGCATTAATTAGGTAAACCGGAACCAGGAACACTTCCCATAACACCCTATGTACTTGCTACTTCATTAGAAGAATGGAATCTACGCTAATATTAGTCTGTTTCTCTCTTATTCCGAGGTCATCGTAGCCACCAGATCCAGTCTGTATCCAGATCAGAGGGTCACTGCAGTCACCCAGATCCAGTACGTATCCAGACCAGATGGTGGATCAGCACCTAGAAAGGACCTCTACATCCCTGAAAGACAGCGGAGACCAGGACAACTAGAGCCCCAGATACAGGTCCCCTGTAAAGACCTTGTCTCAGAGGACCACCAGTACAAGATCAAAGGAAACAGATGATTCTTCTGCACAATCTGACACAATCTGGTTTCATCTGGTCAGAGGAGAAATGGCCCCCCAACTGAGCCTGGTTTCTCCTAAGGTTTTTTTCTCCATTCTGTCACCGATGGAGTTTCTGTTCCTTGCCGCTGTCGCCTCTGGCTTGCTTAGTTGGAGTCACTTCATCTACAGGGATATCCTTGACTTGATAGCAAATAAACGCACAGACACTATTTAACTGAACAGAGATGACATCACTGAATCCAAGGATGAACTGCCTTTAACTGTCATTTTTCATATTGACACACTGTTTTCCTAATGAATGTTGTTCAGTTGCTTTGACGCAACGTATTTTGTTTAAAGAACTATATAAATAAAGGTGACTTGAGTTGACTTGACCAACTCAAACCTGGTCTAAAGTCTAAAGTCAATGGCGCAATATATTTTTTTGTTATTTAAAGAGCATGTTGGTAGAAAATGCACCTCTGGGCGGGTCCACAGTGCGCATTGACTTTGCTTATTACACACAAGGATGCGCATCACACAAACATGCCAAATATATATAAAAATAATTACAGTGTAAAAGAATATTATTGTGAAGGCTACATAAATATAAAAATAGATAGTCATTGTGTGTATTAGAATTAGGCTTCCTATTTGCAATTCAGCCTGTTACTACTTATAACGATGAATGAAATTGGCTAACTATTTGAACAATCGTGCCAATACGCGCACACACACACACACACACATACATATATATTTATATATTAACTGACTCATAGCGTGGAGCTTTGGTGGATGCCTGCTTGTTACGTAGATGATTTGCTTGCACGCTTTAACTTCGCGCACAAGCAGATCGGTTTCTTCTCTTGAGAAGCGTTCAGCTTTTCCGCCAACATATTCCGCCATGTAAATAGTGATCCGTCATGGCAAGAGCACATCTCACTTTTAAAGGGAATGGGAGATGACACTGTGATTGGTTTATTGAATGTTACTCCCATTACACATTAAAGGAATAGGGACAACCCATTCCAAACATGTGCCCAGGCGCACGGACCGTTTTTTTTTTGTCATTAAAATAGCAAAAGTGGATTTTGACAGGCCCAGAAATGCACCTGGGCTTCGCACTTTACACTCTGCATTTTCCCACTTACATGTCACTTCTTTGCCAGCAGGTCTTTGATTAGAACTGTGTCCACCTTTTTGCAAAACCTCATTGCAATTTTCACAGAAAGTTATTCATTTAAAAATGACTAAAATACTCAAGATTGGACAAACTTACATTTCATACAAATATATAAAAACACATTTTCTAAAGTGAAGTCAATATCTTTATTATAAAATCCTAATACTGAACACTGAGGCTGTGACTCATAGCCTATTTTTTGTGTCGCTGTCTGCTCTAGCGCTTTTCGTTCCAATGCAATAAATCTATGTGAATATCTGTCTGCTAAATTTATTTATTTAACTTTCCAATTGATAATGATGTTCTATAGCACAGTATTCTGACTGATGATAATAACATGTTTCTGACAACTAAACAGATGCTATCATTTTTTTACTTAACTAGGTTAATAAAGACTACAGTAGCATATTTTCAGATTAAACTGACCTGCATATGAACAGGTCAGTAATTTCTCTACATTTCTGTCTGCTTCCTTGTCTTCCTCGAGGCCTGCACATCGACTCTGTTTGAAACTGTATGACAAGCGTGGAACAGACATGAGCCGGTACGTATAGCGCTGCCAGTCAAGACTAACAGATTTATTATAGATTTTACTATCGAATAAAACAATCTAAAATTATTCCTTTGGTACATTGAGAAGCCAAAAATATTAAATATTGCATCTCAATCAATTAGAATGTCATGAAAAACTTGATTATTGTAATGTCAACTCAAATTGTGAAACTCGTGTATTAAATTCAATAAACACAGACTAATGTACTCTTTGGATGTTTTAATTATGATTTTTTTCTCATATTTAACGAAAACCCACCAATTCTCAACAAATTTGAATATGGTGACAGGCCAATCAGCTTAACAACTCAAAACACCTGCAAATGTTTCCTGAGCCTTCAAAATGGTCTCTCAGTTTGGATTACAAGGCCATACAATCATGGGGAAGACTGCTGATCTGGCAGTTGTCCAGAAAACAATCATTGACAACATTCACAAGGAGTGAAAGCCACACACATTCATTGCCAAAGAAGCTGACTGTTCACAGAGTGCTGTATCCAAGCATGTTAACAGAGAGTTAACATAACAGCCTACTATAGACACAGCCAGTTTTACTCACTGAAATATTTATTTGTCATAAAATTATTACTTCATAATTGTATTAGAGTCTTACACACATGCGATACAGATAATAGAGTCGTGCATTATTCTGAGTGATGACTGCTATTATAAGAGTGGCTTGATTGAGTGCAGGAGATGCAGATAACATGATATTGACCCTTAAGAAACTTTCATTAATGCTGTCACGTAACAAATCTGTCCAAATATAAAATGAAATGAATAGATAATTTCTACATTGAAATAAAAATGTAAAGACTGTACAACTATTATAAATTGCGAATATAAATAATTGGGAATCATGAAAAAAATTCTAATAAAATAAAAACATGCATCTATTATCTGTT
This sequence comes from Carassius carassius, assembly GCF_963082965.1. Taxonomy (NCBI): domain Eukaryota; kingdom Metazoa; phylum Chordata; class Actinopteri; order Cypriniformes; family Cyprinidae; genus Carassius; species Carassius carassius. The sequence goes on from NC_081756.1 coordinate 2,816,167, forward strand.
TCATGTATCTATTATAACATTTATGTAGTTTTGTTTGCTTGGCTGTTTCCTTATAAAAGTCCAGATATTTGTCAAGTTTTTCGTCGGCTGTCATTTTAAATCATATGACGTCAGTATATTGCCGTCTTGCCACCAGCCAATCGCTGCACTGCTGATCATGGTGTCGAGTATCGATACATATCCCCTTTTATCTCCGATAACTCAATCCAGCGATACTAATCATACACAACAGGTGTGTTCGAAGAACCCTATTAGCCGGATCATGATTAGCACGATGATATCATCTTGGATGTGTCATCTGATCTCGGATGTAATAAGCGACGTACGAAGAACGGGCCCCAGGTAATAAAACTGAAACAATAAGAAATACAAAGTTTCACTTTTCAAGTGCATACTACAAACAGCCTCTGTTCTTTACCTCAATAGCCCAATAACAGTAAAAAACATTAATCAAAATATAATATCATAATCATCATTTCATAATTTTCATGTACAAGCTTCACACTTCAAACATTATTCAACATACTCAAATCCTACAAAAGAACCTATGCATACGGTCTTATCAAAAAGCAGAAAACTACAGCTTCCAAAATGCCCTGCAGCAAACCAGGAAGTACGTTAAATACCGATCCACAATTCATACTTTATCAAACATTTACAAAACTAAAGAAAGTAAGCACAAATAAACACATATGATTTCTAAATGTTATAAGTCTAAATGTTGACTTTATGTCCCATGGCTTCGCCACCCCGTCCAATTATAACATCTGAACATAGCATTATCTTTATCAGTTAACTAAACTGCTTAGATCTACCAAACCATAATGTTATCTTTAATGTGCAATGAACATAACATGATACAACAACATAGCATGGCGACAGCAAACATAATGAAGCGTACATCATAACAGACAAGAAACCATTTGAAATTAAGAGAGCTTACCAAGTGGCTGCACACCAGGTTGAAAGTCATTACAAACTAAATGAAGTTCATGCTTCCTTTTCACTAATAGACACCGGTCACATGTACTGCCTGGGTATACAAGATATGGGATGTGTATGCTCTTACTTTTCATGTATGTGCCATATGATTGGCATGGTGGCAGCGCTAGGCTTACACCAACCAGCCAACACCAACCAGCCAACAGGAGTAAGGGCTATGACAGAGAGGGGTTTGGTAAAATGCGGGTGTCATGGTTGATAAGTTTCATTTTCCACCAGGAGATATAACCACCAGTCTTCTCATATCTCTTCTGATAACGATCATGGACAGTGAAGAACTCCTCTTTTTCCGGCCACCCACCTAGGAAACAGGGAAGCCAGCACATGTTGCAATATCAGCATCGCTGACAATCCCTTTACTGTCAGGATAAACTGTCAGAACCCGGCCCAAACGAAACTGACCTCTCAAAGCATTTGGGTCAGCAATCCAGACGAGGTCACCAATTTTGACATTCCTTACTGTTCGGTGCCACTTATGTCAAATGAACAGATTTGGGCCAGCTAATTCCCGCCACTTTACCCAGAACTGGTCCACACCGATTTGAATAGCCCTTAAACGACGCCAGGGATGGGTCTCTAGGTCAAGCCCACTAGTATCTCCTGCAAGCGATGCTCGACCCAGTATAAGGGAGTTTGGTGTTAAGTACTCAACCGAATTTTCCTGTTCCTGAGCTCTGGCATCGATTGGGAGTTCATTTGTCAGGTAGGCTGCCTGATAAAACAGAGTTTGACGCTCCCCCCATGTGAGAGACTTTGTAGCTTCTCTGAGGCTCATGAGCGCCCTCTTCAAAAGCTTCACAGCAGCCTCAGCAGCTCCATTCCTGTGGGGTGCATCTGCAGGGTGAAAATTCCACTTCCACTCAGTCTCGTTCTTAGCAGCTACATCTTCTATAGACACAGCCTGAAGGCAAGTCAGATGTTTATGCAGCTCACACAAAGCCGGCTTAGCACCAACAAAGTTGGTGCTTCTGTCAGACCATAATATCCTTGGATGACCCCTCAGCAAAGCGAGAGTATGCTTGGAGGAAGCTTTCTGCCGACTCGTCATCAGTGAGGTCCACATGGACGGCTCTCAAGGCCATACAACAGAAAACAATACCCCAGACCTTCTTGCTTGTTCTTCTTTTAAAAGCATCTTTCATCTCGAAGGGGCCAAAAAGGTCAAGTGTTGTATACTTAAATGGGCTTGCTCTTTCGGTACGCTCTTGAGGGAGATTACTCATTACTTGCTGGCACATCTTGGCTCTTTGCTTTCTGCAGGCGACACAGTTGTTCAACACCTTCTTAACTGTTCTTCGTCCCTGCATGATCCAGGCTTTTCTTCTTGTCCGTAGAAGGGTAGAGGCAACACCTTCATGATTTTCTTCATGTGCCTCCCTAGCCAGTAGGGTTGCGAGCCACAACTGGCACGGGATTAGCGGTACAGCCACTCTATCCTCATTCCAGCATTGAATTCTCCCTCCACAGAACAAGAGTCCTGTCTTTTCCTCCTTCTGAACAACCAGGTGAACCAGGCGATCCAACTCGACACCCTCTTGAGTTGCAAGAGCTAGATCTTTGAAAGCTGTTGATCTTTTTCCCACAGACAGGTCTTGCCTTCCACTTTGGCCGGACTGAGGCCTGGCTGTTTCCCAACCAGATTTCTACTGCATGTCTCACCCAGGCGATGGTCCCGCATAACCTTGCTAGTGAACTGAACCTTCGGGGGTCCACAAGGAGCACAAGCGCAACACTGGTTGAGCCTGATCATTTCCTGGGCTGGGCTCCTACTGTAACAAGTGCCGAGAACGCCTTCCTCCGAAGTCCCGATCTCTTCAGCAACAAGGGGGTTGATCTCTCTGGCAGTTTTCACAGGCCAATCTGATTCAGGCAACTTCAAAAATTCTGGGCCTTCCTGCCAGACTGATCCTTTAGCAAGCTCCTCAGGGGATGCCCCCCTTGTGATGAGGTCGGCGATGTTCTGTCTTCCTTCGACCCACCTCCAGCTATCTACAGATCCAGCCTTTTGGATTTCTCCAATCCTGTTTGCAAAAAATGTCTGATAGCCATAGCTATCCCTCTGGATGGCTCCCAGGATTGTCTGACTATTGACAAAATGAATCCACCGATCGATCTTAATGTAGCAGTGCTTCTCGAAGTATGTCTTCAGGCGGGATGCAAAGACAGCCCCGCACAGCTCTGCTTTAATGACATCACCTTTCTGGTCTAGAGGGGTGAGCTTGGCCTTTGATTCAACCAGCTTCACCACAATTCCATCTTCTGTCTCCCACCGTAGATAAAGAACGGCTCCATAGGAAGCTTCACTACCATCGGAAAACATGATCCCCATTGGGCAACCTATGGCTCCAAGGGGTGTGAGACTCCTGTCAAATCTAAGTTGGCCAAGCCTTACATATTGCTCAAAGAGTTTTATTGCAGCCTCTCGAAGACTTGAAGAAAGAGGATCATCCCAGGTGTCCTTGGAGGGATGGTTTCTTCCTGCTACCTGAAAGGACTCTCTTATGAGCATCAATCCGCATCACTGCTTGGCAGGTGAGGCCAGGCCGATTGGGTCATAGAACCCTGCAAACTGACTCAGCAGTATACATTGGGTAAGAGGGTCAGGGGTGCTACCTCTTATCTCATCCTCTCATAGATCCAGACCGGTTCTCATCTTTCCTCGTCTCTCTTTGAGAAGTTCACCGATGTCAAAACACGGAGTATATCAGATTCTAGTTCATATCGTAATCCCATTGCCTTATTCCCCTCATCCAGCATCTGGTTGGGGAGTATCAGGGTCTTGGGTTCTGTTAACCTGACGTTGCTAGAGTCAGTGGGTTTTCCACTCCTCCCACTTTGGCCTGTCAGGACCCAGGGCTTGAGGGAAAAGCCACCTGCTTTTAGGATCTCTTTCACTCCTTTGGTCATCTTAATCAGAGTTTGGAGATCATCATGCGACGTCAAGATATTGTCCACATAGCAATCCTCTGTCAGAATCCGACGCTCTTCAACCATAGATGTAAACTGAGGCAAATTTGCCGTCTATCTCATGGCAACCTGAGCGATGCATCCAGCAGGCTTGTTGCCAATGTTGACTCTGATGACGGCAAACACACCGATTTCATCTTTGGGTTTATCCCTCCAGAGGAATCGATGGAGATGGACCTCCTCGTCTTTCAACCACACTGAATTATACATTTTCTTAACATCGCCAAGAGCAGCATACAGTCTGCTCCTGAATTTCAGCAGGACACTTCGGCTCGAGTTGAGTACATCAGGGCCTTTATGAAGAAGGTTGTTCAAGCTCAACCCTTTAACCTTCTGGAGTCGATTAAAGCGTATATGCGTTTTGCGGGTTAATTTCCTGATAACGCCGAAAATAACTTAAATTGCACTTCCAGTTTTGATCGTACAGATAAGAGCAATACATCAATCGAATCTTTAAAGTGTTTACTATTTTTTGTATACACTCATGATAAAAACAAAACGCTATACTTTTGTAGAATAAAGAAAATAAACAGTGTGCGTTATCTGCCATCTCTGTCTCTGTCACCTCTCTTCACAGACACCTAAATGAAACAACCCGAATCTCAGCGAATTCTTGCCTCAAATACAAGATAAATATATCTATAGAAAGCTTAAATGTCTACTTTTAGATAAACAGATTCAAGTAAAAAACAAATAATACATTTTTTATGTAATTTGTATAAAAGTAAGGACTGGTCCAGTTTCTCCTGTATCGTCTCATTATAGATAATGTGTTCCCGCCTACCTCTTAGCGCGCTGTTCATATGGAAATGAACTAAGGTGAGCCAGGTAATCACCTACACGCCCCCGAGAAATGACATAAAACGTAAAGGATCATCATAGAAATTAACTTTTTTTCCTGCGCGTTTGGATGATGGCACGCTACACGGGTGAAGAAGCGCCTCGGATGATCCTGGACAGCGACGAAGAGGCTGCTTTCTCCTCAGAGGAAGAACATGACTCAGATGACGAATGTTCATTTTGAAGATCGTCTGGACCCAGCTGAGGATATAATTCCTGACGAGTAAACCTTTTATTATTACCTTCATGATTTAAAATGTTGCTCAGCTATAGCATATTTTATATCTACATTTGGACGTCTCCAAACAGGCTTGACTAAAATCAGAGCAAAGCACGTATTTAACTATATATTATGATATATGATGATGAGATATAGCCTATATAATTATATAATACACATATAATGCTATAGGCCGATATATAGATCTTATATCTCTTACAAAAATTAACCATGTTTTTTTTTGTAATCTATTTAATTTTATATATTTTTTTTACATTGTGGATTGTTTAGACTGCATTTTTCAAAATGCTGAAATTGTTTACCAGCTGAGTTTGTTGGCAAATATCAGATGTGTTAAAAGTTTCAAAAGTGTTATACCCGGCTATTGGCGTTCGCGATCATCCGAGGTGTAAATGTATCATAAAGCTGCAAATGTCGCTGAGAAGTGGGCCATCGGCAGACATATACGCGCGACTATTCTTATCAGTGATGTAATGTTTTATCAGTTATGAATCCTTTGGTAATTGCTAACAACACTTTCAATTTTATTTTAGGACTGTGGCTGCATCACCGTCAACGTGCATAACAAAGGGACCCGAGTGCTTGAGTTCGCTGGAAAATCATACCGAGTGCACAGTATTGTAGTTTTATTATGCCTATGCCTAAATAATATGGAAACATTATTTGTGGTTTGGATGACACAATAAGCAAATCTTCCTGTATGGATTATTAGAAATTGTACTTTTGTTATGCCTGTATCCCACATGAAAAACTAATATTGTAATTTAGCTATACTGAATACTATAGTGTTTTTGAACCATAGTGTATTGTACTGTACTTATTATAGTATTTACAACACTATTTCTTAATATATGTCATCAGTTTTTAACAGCAATTTTTTTAACACTGCAAATACACCACTTTCATGTTTTACCTGTATCAAAAATGCTAATTTTTATTTTTATTCTTTATTTCAGATGTGCAAAAGAACCTGTGGCAAAGAGAGCTAAAGTAAATAAGCATCCCACTTGGTCATGGAAAACAGAGGATGATATTGACATGGCTCCACAGGCTCTGAGATTCCTGCCCACAAGGGAACCTGGACCACAACTAAGACCATGTGATGCACACACTCCCATGAGTCTATTCAAAAAGTTTTTTTCTGACACTGCTGTGTCAACTCTGTGTCGAAGCACCAATGCTCAGGCTGCCAGGGCATATGCAAAGGGACATAAATATAAATGGACAGATGTCAGCATCAGTGAGCTGTACTGCTACTTTGGGTTACTCTTCTACATGGCAATGGTGAAGTTGAGTGGTTGAAGTTCACAGACTACTGGCGGCAGAACAATCTTTTGTCTGTTCCTTTTCCTGCCACAATCATGTCAAAGGACAGATACCGCACAATTTCATGGAATCTGCACATGAGTAACCCAGATGCAGACCAGGACAATGACAAAAAGAGGGGCACAGCTGAGCATGATCGTCTTTTCAGAGTCAGGCTCCTCATGGACACAATCCGGCTTGCATGTAAGGCCATCTATCAACCAAGAAAAAATTTGGCAGTGGATGAAAGAATGGTGGCATGCAAAGCAAACACAGGAATGACAAAGGAAAGCCAAGCCAACCAAATGGGGCTTCAAGTTGTTTGTTCTTGCGGATTCATCAAATGGATATGGAAATGGAAATGGAAATGGAAATGGAAATGGAAATGAAGGGAAGTCGTGGCCTAATGGTTACAGAGTCGGACTCCCAATCGAAAGGTTTTGAGTTCGAGCCTTGGGCCAGCAGGAATTGTGGTTGGGGAGAGTGCATGTACAGTTCTCTCTCCACCTGCAATACCACGACAGTGTGTGTGTGTGTGTGTGTTCACTGCTCTGTGTGTGCGCACTTTGGATGGGTTAAAAGCAGAGCACGAATTCTGAGTATGGGTCACCATACTTGGCCGAATGTCATGTCACTTTTATACTACAGATTTTGCTGTTTTCACAGGAAAGAACCACTTTCCCACAGGCCATGGACTTTCATATGACGCTGTGACATCTCTGTTGGACCGTACAGTTTTGGGCTTTGGGTACCATGTATACATGGATAATTTTTACACTAGTCCCAAGCTCCTAAGAGACTTGTTTGCTTTGAAGTTTGGTGCATGTGGGACTTACAGAGACAACTGGAAAGATTGCCCTCGGAAAGCAGCTAACTCACTCACCAAAAAATCTGTGAGGGGCTCCATCAGGTGGATTCGAGACAAAGATCTTGTGCTTGTGAAAGGGATGGACACACGAGAGGTGTCTGTCTGCTCCACCATCCATGCTGCTTAAACAGGAGACAATGTGCAGAGGAGGGCAAAAACACTAAATGGATGGAGGAAAAAGAGTTTTCCATGTCCTGCACCTGTGACTGCCTACAACCAGCACATGGGGGGTGTTGACCTGTCTGATCAGCTGTTACAATACTACAGTACACAGCACAAAACAATGAAGTGGTACAGAAAGCTATTTCTACACTTCTTGGACATTGCTGCCACCAAAGCTTTTATTTTACACAAAGAGCTTTATGGCACCATGACCCACAAGGAGTTTATGGTAGAAATAATTGCAGAGCTCTGTGGTGTGTCACAGAAAATACCACCAAAGCAGACCAGTGCTGACCATGTGCCTATTCCAGGATCTGAGCAGCCCTCAGGTGCCACTACTGGTCGCCGGACTTGTGTGCTTTGCAAAGTAAAGCATGGTGAGAGACAGGACACTCCTTGAAAATACCAGGCATGTGATGTGCACTTGTGTGTCCAGTTGAAAAGGAACTGTTTCCTGGAGTGGCACAAAGACGTATAACTGTGCAATTCTGGGCACTTTATGATAAAGTGGTCCCTTTTTTATCTTGCACTCTCCCTGTTTACAATATATATATATTTTTTATGTTGCACTTTTCCTTTTTTTTCTTTTTTTTTTTGAAGTTTCACCTTGATTGTGCCTTCTGTGTTTTTGCTAACTTCTAATGTTATTTTGTGTGATAGTTAAATAGTCTAAATAATAAAAAAATATATATACATTTATTTTTTGTCCATTCAGTTACATTCTTTCTTGTAACTGTTCCCTCTCAGTGGCTGAATAGCTCATTATGCAGCTCATTATGCAGGCCTTTGTCTTCTCAGGTGTAAATCACAATGATATTCATGATAGTTCACGCCCTCTCGCATATGACTTTTACCAGCAAAAAGAGACATAGATATTTTAAATCAATATATTGTTTTCTGTGGGTGAGTAAACAAGATGATTTTCACATCATTTAGAAATAAATATTCTAGGCTACAAGCTCCAGTTCTCAAAAATCCCAGGAACCAATGTTCTTAATGTGTTTTATGGCCTTATTCAAGTGTTTTAACATTTTTAGTTTTTCACTAACCACGAATAACATTTTTTTCTCTCAAAAACACAATAATGTACATACATGCTGCTCACATATTGTTATAGCCCAGTTTGTGCTGATTACAGTGATATTAGACTTTACCCATTTAGATATTTATAAGAAACTGAAAAAAGCACAAATGTCAGGGCATGACAAAACTTCCCCAGGCCCCAAAAATACCCTTAGACTCCAGAGGGTTAAACTCCTGGCTACTATTCCAGACTATCCTCACTGGCGTTGAGCTGTAATAAGGATTCGGGGCAACCAGATGGCTGATATACCAGACTGGGTCGTTCCATGCCTTGATCTTTTCCGTCGTGAGCTTGATAGCTGCTAATCTTGATACCATCTCACGGATCTGCTCCCCATACTCCGCTTTCCACACAGGTTCTCTTGCCAGCCGCACCTCGTTGTTCCGGAAAGTTGCTTCCACTTCTTGGCGATTATCTGGCAGAATCACTGGACTTACTTTCCATGGGTAGGCCGCATCCCAGTGTGGTGAGTCACTGTGTTTGTCTGCTAGCACTTAAGAGAGACAGTCCTTTATTTTTTCTAAGTCACTTTCTTCTCAAAGGGTCATCTCTTTGCCACCCGGAGGGCACTTGCTGCACTTACAGCTTCCACATTTCGGGTCACACGCTGCCACTTAAACCACTCAAACACCTCCTTATTCGTGGCAGTGGTGCTGCTAAGGGTCACTTCTTCCATCCTCGTAGGGTCCCCACACAGGTCTTTGATGTCCACAAGGACTTCTTTATACACCCTTGAGGATGTCCTCATAGACCTTGCAAAGTGAGTTTCAGACTAGTGCAGCGTTAAGAAGACCACCTCAAAGAGATCAGGGTGAGTACCACCAACAGTTTTCCCCAATGGGCTGTCCCAGAGGACTAGATCTCCCTCCAACTTGAACGGCTGTGGAACTAAACGACCTTCCCTGTGACTGATCAGAAGATCAATTTTCTCAGGGAGGGCAAGCTCCTCTGCAGCGACATCAGGAAAGATCCTTTGCAGTTGTTGCGGAGTAACAGGTTGACTTATCTCCGCAATACTCTCCAGGCCGTAGTAGAGCAGTTTGTGCTCCATTACCATCCCCTTGGTGGTCTTCACTCTTAGTCGCAGGGAGTATCTCTTGGTCGTTCTCATCCCTCCTATTCCATGGACAATTAACTTAATGCGCTCACCAATCAGTCCAAGGCACTGGGCAGCATTGTTTTGTTATATAATTAGTGTCAGAGGCAAGGACTAAATTCTGCTCTTAATTACGGAGTGACTTTCGCCAGGAGCTCTTCTTGCTTAGTGGTCAGCCCGAGGCCTTTTGTCACCACCTTTTTGGTACCTGCACCTCGCTGCCAGCGTCTTTTTCTTCAGCAATGGATTTGGGACAGAGCAAATAGTGGTGAGGCTCTTCTTTGCGACAGTCCATTTTACTGCAGAGGAACTTCAGGTTGCAACAGCCATCCTTTAGTTGGAAACACAGGCACCAATTGCATGTCCCATGGGTCTTCAGATGGAACTTTCTCCTCTGGAGATCCATGTCCCTAAAGGCTTTGCAGGAAAACAACCTGCCAGCGTGTGCCTCATCAGCACAGGCAGTGCACGAGCCCAAGCGTGGCTTCGACTGAAACTCTCTTCGGCTTGAGGTAGCTTTGGAGAATACTTTAACTCCTTTTTCTGATTTATCTGCTGGGCCTTTCACTGAAGAGCTTCCCTCTCTAGGGCTTACCTCCAGCTGATCCAACTTCTCCAGAATTTCCTCCCGCTTTTTCAGGAAACGCAATAAGCAGTCAAAATGGTAATGTGGAGCAAACCCATTCAAAGGCTTAATCTTGTGCGTAATCCATTTCTCCTTCAGAAAGCTTGGCAGCTTGCTTTCAAGGGACTGCGCTACCCAACGATTCTTTATAACCTCCTCTTCTCCCAGAATCACAAGGTTACTAAGGGCTCGCTCTACTGCTTGGATCAGCTCAATTGCTTTCCTAGGATTGTCTCTCTTTACGGGGGATAGGCCCTGAACCTCCTCAGATATCTTCAGGACGATTTTCGTCTTGTTCCCGAAGCAGTGGTCGAGGCGCCTGAACATTTCATCCGTCGATGCACAGCTATTTAAAACTAGATCTTTCTTCACCCTGTCACCAAGACTTGCCAGCAGGTGGAACCTTGTAACACCAGCCGTCATCTGTGGGTTTCCCAGCTGTTCCAGCTCTTTCCACTCAGCCTTCCACTGATAGTAGTTGGTCATGTCTCCCAAAAACGTGGGCAGACGTGTTCTTTCAAGACTAATCTGTGGTCTGAAGCCGTACGTGAGCTGCTTCTTTACTTACTTTTTCTTCCTCACTTCTTACTTCTCCTAGAGCGTCAACATATTCGAGTCCATTGTTGTGCACCTTTCCAAAGTCTACACCAAGTGCTCTAATCTTGTCGATAAGAACCCTTTTTTCTAGGAGGTGAGCTGAGGGACAGCCTGTTGGCTCTCTTGCTGAAAGAGCACTGCGCTGTTGAGCGCTTTCCTTTTAGGGCCATTAATTCTGTCAAATCCATCTTCCTTTCCCAGCAACTAACACAGAGGGTCTATTCACCCTATTCCTTTCCTGGTCAATGCTGATATGGCGGTAGCAGTCTTGGCTTAACAAACTTGAACTGTTTGATTTATTACTGTTCCGTTTTCTTCCCACGGAAAGGGCAACCCAGTGTACAAAAGGATATAACTCGGTATTCCACATTTGTTTAGTTTTTTCACAAGGATAACCAAGCAACCAGGTAATAAACCTGAAACAATGAGAAATACAACGTTTCACTTTTCAAGTGCATACTACAAACAGCCTCTGTTCTTTACCTCAATAGCCCAATAACAATAAATAACATTAATCAAAATATAATAATATCACAATCATCATTTCATAATTCATAGGGGAAGTCGTGGCCTGGTGGTTAGAGAATCGGACTCCCAATCAAAGGGTTGTGGGTTCGAGTCCCGGGCCGGCAGGAATTGTGGGTGGGGGGAGTGCATGTACAGTTCTCTCACCACCCTCAATACCACGACTGAGGTGCCCTTGAGCAAGGCACCGAACCCCCAACTGCTCCCCGGGCGCCGCAGCATAAATGGCTGCCCACTGCTCCGGGTGTGTGTGTGTGTGTGTGTGTGTGTGTGTGTGTGTGTGTGTGTGTGTGTGTGTGTGTTCACTGCTCTGTGTGTGTGCACTTCGGATGGGTTAAATGCAGAGCACAAATTCTGAGTATGGGTCACCATACTTGGCCGAATGTCACTTCACTAATAATTTTCATGTACAAGCTTCATACTTCAAATATTATTCAACATATTCAAATCCTACAAAAGAACCTATGCATACAGTCTTATCAAAAAGCAGAAAACTACAGCTTCCAAAATGCCCCGCAGCAAACGAGGAAGTACGTTAAATACCGATCCGCAATTCATACTTTATCAAACATTTACAAAACTAAAGAAAGTAAACACAAATAAACACATATGATCTCTAAATGTTATAAGTCTAAATGTTGACTTTATGTCCCATGGCTTCGCCACCCCGGCCAATTATAACATTTGAACATAGCATTATCTTTATCAGTTTACTAAACTGCTTAGATCTATCAAACCATAATTTTATTTTTAACGTGCAACAAACATAACATGATACATCAACATAGCATGGCAACAGCAATCAAAATGAAGCGTACATCATAACAGACAAGAAACCATTTGAAATTAAGAGAGCTTACCAAGTGGCTGCACACCGGGTTGAAAGTCATTACAAACTAAATGAAGTTCATGCTTCCTTTTCACTAATAGACACCGGTCACATGTACTCACAGCACACTCCTCTCTTAAAGAAACACTACACTATTGGGCTGCTAAACCTCAAACATTTCTTCATAAATGCTACTTACAACATTTGTAGCTATAGTTTAAGCTTACCATTTGATTAAACATATAAATAAGAAATAACAGAACTTCATAAATGACAGAAGTCTTTGCTGCGGTGAGATGTTTTAGGAGTTGCCATATTAATAGTAGGATTATTATTTTGCTGTACATTACTTTTATTAAGAACATTAATTGTCAACATCACTTTTCATAGTCACTTTTTCCTTCCACTCAACTTAAATGTGAGCCAAATCATCACAATTAAAATAACCATATATATATATATATATATATATATATATATATATATATATATATATATATATATATATATATATATATATATGGTGTGTGTGTGTGTGTGTGTTTGTGTTATTATTATTACGATTATTATATTATTAGTCCAGTAGTCTGTTTTATTTAAACAATTATGAATATTTTTGCATTTAGATACAGAAGAACGTTGCCTGCTGAATAATAAAAACATGAACAAACAAAAATCTGGATCTCCATGTCTGCTAGGGGTGGCACGGTTCAAATTTTTCATGGTTCGTTTTGTTTCACAGTTTTAGAGCCACAGTTTCGGTACAGTTCGTTATGTGCTATGTTTATGGAAAAACTATACTTTCAAATAAAAAATAAAAATAAGAATATTCTATCCAACTACAAGCAACAGCACAAACAAATACAATAGAGTAAATAGGCTATACAAAAAAATAAACAGTGATTTAAATGTTCAGTGATTTGATGATTTTTTTTTTTTTATAGGTAGGTCTAACATTAGTTTTTAGGTACAGAAATTGAATAATCAAATCTAAAACTGCATTGCATTTTGGACTGTATAAATTAAAAATTATTCTTTATTAAAGTTACAAAAGCTTTTTAATCAAGAGCAATGAGTGATTTCTTTGTTATTGCTATTCGATTAATATAAAGGGGTGGTGTTAGCGCAGTAGGGGTGGTGTTAGCGCAGTGGATAAGATGCATGCCTATGGTGTGGGAGACCCGGGTTCGAATCCACTGTGAACCGCCAGTGTGTCCCTGAGCAAGACACTTAACCCCTAGTTGCTCCAGAGGCGTGCGACCTCTGACATATATATAGCAATTGTAAGTCGCTTTGGATAAAAGCGTCAGCTAAATGAATAAATGTAAATGTAAATATAAAGACTGTCACTTTAAGAGAACACTGATCCAGTGGACTGATACAGCAGGCCTACTGCACGTTCAGCTGGCTATGTCTGCTATAGGATACTTTCTAAGACAGCCATTTGACATTTTTTGTGTGAATTTGGCAATTTAAACAAAACTTCAGAGAGAGCTTAATATTTGTGCGCGGGTTTGCTTACTTCAGATGAGCGCACGCACAAATCTTCTCACTGTGAGAGTGAGCTTGCATCCTTTGGCTCTTAAATATTTAAACTGGCAAAGCTTAAATGAGTTTAGTTTAAACACATTTCACAAGCTAGGACCATGCCACAAACAAACTAAGGAACTGGGGAAGAGTAGAAAGAGGATGAAGGGGTCGAGGGAATGGGATGATGGTCAGGTAGATCAGGGCGTCTTGAATTGAGTGCTCAGAGAGACTCGGGGTGGGGGTACCGTCTCTAGCGTATATTTAGGCCAGACAATGAGGACCCCCAAAAATGGGAAGAGCTAAGTAAGTGTAACTAAGTGTGAGCTCGGGATGCCCGATCATACAGAGAGGACGCGGACGCTGATTAGTTCTGGCGTTAAATGGTTAACGCAGGTTCTTGTTTTCTTAAGCCTTTAGAAGTATGAATGTGTGAGAATGAGAGAAGGTGGGCAATAGCAGCCAGTGGTTATTTGAAGGAATAGATAATCCCCCAAGTAGGTTCAAATGCACGTGGGGATCTGAAGAAGGAATGAGTGTAAGATGTTAAGTTGTAGATGGACGGTGGGTCGGTTGATGGGAAAGGAAGCTTTGAGACAGTTCCAGGCGGAGTGGTATCCTGGAGATCATGCTTGGAGCAAGGCAATTAAGAATGGCTTCTTGGAAAGCCTATTTGGTGTTTGGTCTGTGGTGTGACCGACAAGAGATGCATTTATTCCGGAGCCAAGTCTAGCTTCTGAAATGGGAAACGAGACGAAGAGCCGGTTTACGAGATTAAGGAGTGGTGGTATAGGATTGCTTGGAGGAGGAATTGTTGTTGAGTAGATTAAGTGGCCTATGCATGAATTGCATAACTGCCAAACATAGTCATCCCGTATTTATGGTTTCAATTTCTACTGCATAGTCTGAGCGGATGAGCAGATTCTGACTATTCAAACCCCCCAAGGATGGCTGTTATGACTATGGGATATGTTTCATAATGTTTTGGCGACTGCTCTTGACTGTGGATTGTAGGAACTGAATTCTGGATGCTGTTCAGAATCGACCCGTCAGCCAACATATTTACTGCCGAAGTCTATTTAGGGTGTTGCATCCATATACAGTAAGATGTAGCCAGAAGAGAGATGTAGCTTAGTGTGGATATCTTCATCATGGAGGTGCAGATGAAGGTGCGACTATCTGAAGTCTTCGAGGAGGTGAAGAACGTAAGGAGACTGTGGTTGTTAGTAAGAATCCTTTGTAGCTTCGGGAGAAAGACCAACATCCTAGGCTGCTTCTGCAAACGAATGAGGCTCACAATGAATTTAACGGCACTATCCCAAAAGCCTCACCGGATACATGATGGATAGGCAAGACTTGGCATTTAGTGGTATCGGCTTTTGTCGGCCAGCTCCGTGGCTTACTATGTGAATGAGTATTCTGTGGTTGTGATATGAGAGTGTCATGGAGAGAAGATAAGTTGATTTAATTCAGTCTCTTCTGCTAATGATCAGTCGACCATGTCAGGTTCTTGATAACAGTGCTGTTAGCTGCAGGCTTGTCCACTTGAGGTGCTGCTGTGGTGGTGCTGTTGTTAGCTGCGGGATGAAAGCATGAGGTGTCACCATGGTGGTGTGGTTGGCTGCGGGCTCTTCCGCTGAGGCGCTGCCTTGGTGGTGCGGTTGTTAACTGTATGACCGTTCGCCTGAGGCTCTGCTGTGGTGGTGTTGCTGTAGCTGAATGATCGTTCTACCTGAGGTGCTGTTGGCGGTGCTGTTGTAGCTGTATGGTCATTTCACCTGGAGCACTGGAGGGGCTGCTGTTGTAGCTGAATAATCGTTTCACCTGAAGTGCTGGTGATGGTGCTGTTGTAGCTGTATGATCGTTTCACCTGAGGCACTGGTGGCGGTGCTGTTGTAGCTGTATGATCGTTTCGCCCGAGGCACTGGTGGCGGTGCTGTTGTAGCTGAATGATCGTTTCACCTGGGGTGCTGGTGTTGGTGCTGTTGTAGCTGTATGATCGTTTCGCCTGAGGCGCTGGTGGTGGTGCTGTTGTAGCTGAATGATCGTTTCACCTGGGGTGCTGGTGGTGGTGCTGTTGTAGCTGTATGATCGTTTCAACTGAAGCACTGGTGGCGGTGCTGTTGTAGCTGTATGATTGTTTCGCATGGGGCGCTGGTGGCGGTGTTGTTGTAGCTGTATGATCGATTCACCTGAAGTGCTGGTGCCAGTGCTGTTGTAGCTGTATGATCGTTTCACCTGAAGTGCTGGTGGCAGTGCTGTTGTAGCTGTATGATCGTTTCGCCTGAGGCGCTGGTGGTGGCGGAGCTGTTGTAGCTGTATGATCGTTTCGCCTGAGGTGCTTGTGGGGGTGCTGTTGTAGCTGTATGATCGTTTCACCTGAGGCGCTAGTGGCGGTGCTGTTGTAGCTGTATGATCGTTTCACCCAATAATAACAATTAAAGCTGCAAGCAGCGATGAAAGGGCCCTCGCACTCGGGCTCACCACCACCCGGTGCCTGGTGCATCTTCCTTTTTCACTACATTAGTAGCATGCTTTAGCACTTAGCTAAGTGTTGCTAGCATGTTTTAGTATGCTTCTAGAAGGTTGCCAGCCTATTTAACCCTTTTTGACACATTTTAATTTGTTCCTAGGAGTCTGTAACAGTGTTAACTATGTCACTTCCTGTTACCAGCAGGTGGCGCTATGACTATAACTGAATTTGGTCATGGGTGTTTGTTCAGGACAGAACACCTATCACACGTGTGAAGTTTGGGGAAGATTGGACATTGCTTGCCTGAGTTAAAGCAACTTCCTTTTTCACTACATTAGTACCATGCTTTAGCACTTAGCTAAGTGTTGCTAGCATGTATTAGTAGGTATCTAGTATGTTGCCAGCCTATTTAACACTTGTTTACACTTTTTAATATGTTCCTAGGAGTCTGTAACAGTGTTAACCATGTCACTTCCAGTTACCAGCAGGTGGCGCTATGACTATAACTCAATTTGGTCATGGGTGTTTGTTCAGGACAGAACACCTATCACACGTGTGAAGTTTGGGGAAGATCGGACATTGCTTGCCTGAGTTACAGCAACTTCCTTTTTCACTGCCTTAGTAGAAGGCTTTAACAATTACTTAAGTGTTGCTAGCATGTTTTATTATGTTTCTAGCATGTTGCCAGCCTATTTAACACTTTTTGACACTTTTTAATTTGTTCCTAGGAGTCCATAACAGTTTTTTAACCTTGTCACTTCCCGTTACCAGCAGGTGGTGCTATGACTATAACTGAATTTGGTCATGGGTGTTTGGTCAGAACAGAACACCTATCACACATGTGAAGTTCGGGGAAGATCGGACATTGCTTGTCTGAGTTACAGAAACTTCCTTTTTCACTACAGTCGTGGCCAAAAGTTTTGAGAATTACATAAATATTTGTTCTACCAGAAAGACTCGGGAGATAAAACGTATGAAGCATACATTTATTGACAACTCAGCAAGCATAATTATAAATTTCTTTGGCGGAAGGCCCCGTCCATGGCTCGTAATCCGAGGGTAGCGGACCTGCATTTCCTGCCTGAAGACGAAGGCAGGGGCGCAGCCGACCCCCCCTGGAAGGTAAGGAAAGGACCATCCTGGTGGTGGTGGGAAGGGTGGAGGTTGTTATCACGTCGGCATCTGTGAACTCAAACATGTGTAAGTACGATCTTTTATACCAAAGTATAAAGACGTGATTGGATAATGAGGAAGGTAATTAGTGACGAAGTAATTGAGTCTTCCTGGCAGAACTTAGGCTAAAGCTTTCATTTCTGCCAGAAAGACTCGGGAGATAAAACGTACGAAGCATACATTTATTGACAACTCAGCAAGCATAATTATGAATTTCTTTGGCGGAAGGCCCAGTCCATGGTTCGTAATCCGAGGGTAGCGGACCTGCATTTCCTGCCTGAAGACGAAGGCAGGGGCGCTGCTGACCCCCAAAAATAGGTGGATTATGAACCACCAGACGGGGCAGCCTTCCCCCCCAAAATAAATAGATGAAAGTATACAAACCAGTTGTGAAACCTAAGGTTCCTGGAAGATATAAAGAGAGAGTTAGCATGATCAGTAAGATAATGTTAGATTAACCTCATATGCCTATGTTTAAATGATTTTTTTTTCTATTTTTTTATTATATATAAGTTTTAATTCAGACATGTACAGGCCTTGATAGACCATACAGAAAAAGCCACAATAGGCAGACACAGACAGGCCTCGATAGGCAGACACAGACAGGCCTCGATAGACCATACGAAATAGCCATGATAGCCAGACACGGACAGGCCTCAATAGACCATACAGAAATAGCCACGATAGGCCAGACGCAGACAGCCACGATAGGCAGACACGGACAGGCCTCAATAGACCGTACAGAAATAGCCATGATAGCCAGACACAGACAGGCCTCGATAGACCGTACAGATATAGCCACGATAGGCCAGACGCAGACAGCCACGATAGGCAGACACAGACAGGCCTCGATAGACCATACAGAAATAGCCACAATAGGCCAGACGCAGACAGCCACGATAGGCAGACACGGACAGGCCTCGATAGACCATACAGAAAAAAAGCCATGATAGGCAGACACAGACAGGCCTCGATAGACCGCACAGAAAAATAGCCACGTTAGGCAGACACAGACAGGCCTTGGTAGACCGTACAGAGATAGCCATGATAGGCCAGAAGCAGACAGGCCTCAATAGGCCATACAGATAGTGTTTTTTTTTTTTTTTAATATTAAATACAGCTAGTAACACCACCACCAGTAATTGCATGAATTTACCTGATTTCTAACAGGAGAGCTTGCTGAGCTTCGAGAATGGTCAGGTCTGATGTATGATTCGAACACGGAGGAAGACCATCTGCCCATGATCTTAATAGCGGACGTAGAGATTCCTCGTTCAGCTGCGGAAGAAGCTGAACCAATTCTGAATAATGGCTGGTATAGAGAGAGGGGGATAGACTGCAGCTTGAGAACAGCGGTTAAGTGAGTTCTAAAACAGGCCTTGGAAACGGGTGCTCCGTTAGGTAGAGTAAAGAGCGGTGCGTTTTTAGAAGTACTAGGCCAGATTTTAAGGAATTTCACCGTGGCTGAGAGGGACAGAATTATTGATTTTTGAAATTGTTAAGGTAGCACCAGAACCTTGCGCATCGGTTTGGAGTGCTTAAGGAAGAGTGTGAAGAATTAAGGTCTGAATCGAAGATCGGAAAAGAAATGCCACGAGCAGGATCGAATTAATTAGTTCCTGAAGTGAATTCCCCTGGACGCATAGACCCGTAGAAGTCTGATGAACACTGCCTCGAGAGAATATTGAGGTACTTAGAAGGGAGGCTTAAGTAGTAATCGAACGGAATATTCAGAAAAGGCTTTGAAAATTAGGATTTATAAAACTTAGCGTAGATTTGGATGCCGGCAAGGAGTCTGCGAATAGAGAAATTTTAAGATTGCGATTTTTTAAATTAAAGACGAGAAGGAGCAAACGGTCGATTTTTTTTTCTATTTTTTTATTATATATAAGTTTTAATTCAGACATGTACAGGCCTTGATAGACCATACAGAAAAAGCCACAATAGGCAGACACAGACAGGCCTCGATAGGCAGACACAGACAGGCCTCGATAGACCATACGAAATAGCCATGATAGCCAGACACGGACAGGCCTCAATAGACCATACAGAAATAGCCACGATAGGCCAGACGCAGACAGCCACGATAGGCAGACACGGACAGGCCTCAATAGACCGTACAGAAATAGCCATGATAGCCAGACACAGACAGGCCTCGATAGACCGTACAGATATAGCCACGATAGGCCAGACGCAGACAGCCACGATAGGCAGACACAGACAGGCCTCGATAGACCATACAGAAATAGCCACGATAGGTCAGACGCAGACAGCCCGATAGGCAGACACGGACAGGCCTCGATAGACCATACAGAAATAGCCACGATAGGCCAGACGCAGACAGCCACGATAAGCAAACGCAGACAGGCCTGATAGACCGTACAGAAATAGCCACAATAGGCCAGACGCAGACAGCCACGATAAGCAAACGCAGACAGGCCTGATAGACCGTACAGAAATAGCCACAATAGGCCAGACGCAGACAGCCACGATAGACAGACACGGACAGGCCTCAATAGACCGTACAGAAATAGCCACGATAGGCCAGACACAGACAGCCACGATAGGCAGACGCAGACAGGCCTCGATAGACCGTACAGATATAGCCACGATAGGCCAGACGCAGACAGCCACGATAGGCAGACACAGACAGGCCTCGATAGACCGTACAGATATAGCCACGATAGACCGTACAGATATAGCCACGATAGGCCAGACGCAGACAGCCACGATAGGCAGACGCAGACAGGCCTCGATAGACCGTACAGAAATAGCCATGATAGGCCAGGCGCAGACAGCCACGATAGGCAGACACAGACGGCCTTGATAGACCGTACAGAAAAATAGCCATGATAGCCAGACACAGACAGGCCTCGATAGACCATACAGAAATAGCCACGATAGGCCAGACGCAGACAGCCACGATAGGCAGACACAGACGGCCTCGATAGACCGTACAGAAAAATAGCCATGATAGCCAGACACAGACAGGCCTCGATAGACCATACAGAAATAGCCACGATAGGCCAGACGCAGACAGCCATGATAGCCAGACACAGACAGGCCTCGATAGACCATACAGAAATAGCCACGATAGGCCAGACGCAGACAGCCATGATAGGCAGACACAGACAGGCCTCGATAGACAGTACAGAAATAGCCACGATAGGCCAGACGCAGACAGCCACGATAGGCAGACACAGACTGCCTCGATAGACCGTACAGAAAAATAGCCATGATCGCCAGACAAAGACAGGCCTCGATAGACCATACAGAAATAGCCACGATAGGCCAGACGCAGACAGCCATGATAGCCAGACACAGACAGGCCTCGATAGACCATACAGAAATAGCCACAATAGGCCAGACGCAGACAGCCACGATAGGCAGACACGGACAGGCCTCGATAGACCATACAGAAAAAAAGCCATGATAGGCAGACACAGACAGGCCTCGATAGACCGCACAGAAAAATAGCCACGTTAGGCAGACACAGACAGGCCTTGGTAGACCGTACAGAGATAGCCATGATAGGCCAGAAGCAGACAGGCCTCAATAGGCCATACAGATAGTGTTTTTTTTTTTTTTTTTATTAAATACAGCTAGTAACACCACCACCAGTAATTGCATGAATTTACCTGATTTCTAACAGGAGAGCTTGCTGAGCTTCGAGAATGGTCAGGTCTGATGTATGATTCGAACACGGAGGAAGACCATCTGCCCATGATCTTAATAGCGGACGTAGAGATTCCTCGTTCAGCTGCGGAAGAAGCTGAACCAATTCTGAATAATGGCTGGTATAGAGAGAGGGGGATAGACTGCAGCTTGAGAACAGCGGTTAAGTGAGTTCTAAAACAGGCCTTGGAAACGGGAGCTCCGTTAGGTAGAGTAAAGAGCGGTGCGTTTTTAGAAGTACTAGGCCAGATTTTAAGGAATTTCACCGTGGCTGAGAGGGACAGAATTATTGATTTTTGAAATTGTTAAGGTAGCACCACAACCTTGCGCATCGGTTTGGAGTGCTTAAGGAAGAGTGTGAAGAATTTAGGTCTGAATCGAAGATCGGAAAAGAAATGCCACGAGCAGGATCGAATTAATTAGTTCCTGAAGTGAATTCCCCTGGACGCATAGACCCGTAGAAGTCTGATGAACACTGCCTCGAGAGAATATTGAGGTACTTAGAAGGGAGGCTTAAGTAGTAATCGAACGGAATATTCAGAAAAGGCTTTGAAAATTAGGATTTATAAAACTTAGCGTAGATTTGGATGCCGGCAAGGAGTCTGCGAATAGAGAAATTTTAAGATTGCGATTTTTTAAATTAAAGACGAGAAGGAGCAAACGGTCGAAATTAGAAAAGGTAAAACGGAGATTTGGAAGGAAAAAACATTAGAAGCGGACCATGCAGACGTGTAGGCTTGAGTGTAGAGGGAGCGACGTATTTAGAAATGTGATTTCTAGCTGACAAAAGCAGGTTGTTTAGTTTAGTATTATGTCTGCTAACGGAGGGTAGATTGAAGGATCCGGGTTGACTGAGGGGCAAGGCTGTCTGAAAGTGTAATGTGAAGGCCGCAACAGCCGAGTAGACTGAAGTCGATGGTATGGGAGACAGAATGAACCAACACCAGTACATGCGTGAAATAAACAAGTCTAGATTGCAGCTTAAAGTCCGCATAAAATCGAAACTGACTTAAACTTACTAGCACACATGCTAATCTTGATGTAACAATTATTAATTGTTTGTCTTCGTAATCTTTATCGAAATCTGAACATTCCACTCTGTAATGCATAGTTTTTCTGATGACGTCAGGTTGACAGCATGTACAGAACCTCCTTAACACACCCCTCCAGCCGTTAGTTTGCTATGAGTGAGACGGAGACCAGGAGCGCAAACAAACCATGCCCGCTAATTAATAATCGGTTTAAACTGAAGATATGTCACTACACTGAAATAAAGTCAGCAGCAACTCCGTGTCACATGGACTTAAGATTCTTACTGAGCATTGAGCCGAATCTTACCTACGACTCAAATGAAAGGGTCCATATACGCATCAGCTTGATAGATCCAGTGTTCATAATAGCGCTAGTCCGAGAGTAAGCCGTGTAAAGATGAGGTGAGAGCAGTGGTTCTCTGCATCTGCAGCCATAGAATCCTGTTCCAGAACGAAGCATCCAGGAATAGACGAAATGAAACAATGACTGAATAAACAAGAGCATAGGATTAAAACAACAATCAAAAGAAACAAAGTGTAACATAGTCGTCTAACAAAGTGTGCTAGACGAAGCATTTTTTTTTTTTTTTTACAGAAATGCAAACAATCCTTATCAGTATAAAAGATTGTAGCTTTTATTACAAGCCTTAAAATGTCTCATTACGAAGGGGTTATTCAAAACATTGCATGCACTATGATCAACATCTTAATTATGCAGTGCGAGTCTGCTAGATAAACAAGCACGAAACGCCCAGTGCTTTATCTTGAACGTGTGAGTATAAAGCCTTGCAGAGTATAAAGTGAATGCCCGAACGCCACAAGTGCATAGAACAAAATGATACTTATAATGTTGTAGATTGATGAAGTAATGGAGGCGAGATGCCGAAAGAGACCGGCAGCCTTGATTCTGTCTGCTGGTCCGGAGAGACTTCATTTCTTGCAGGTTCACGTGTTGCGTACGGATGAAATATTTGTTGATTGAGACCAAAATCCTTTCAGGTGTTGAGACCCAAGCAGCACTGACGCGACATCTCGGAAAGCACCGGCGTTGCCAAGACCGTTTTTTTTTTTTCTGCGGGTTGCTATTCCGGTCCGGTTTGAGGTGACCCCAATAATGTCATACATAGCCCTTAGAATGTGAATTCTTCGAGAAACCCCTTTTTGAACGCGATTGGGCTATTTTTAGTAGTAACTGACGGTTTTGAGAAAACCTGGCAACCCTGCAAAGCACGCGAACTCCGCCAATGTTTCACATCCTCTGCCGAGAAAAGCCAAAGTTTGTATATCATCTGACACGAATGACCGCAGATATTTACCACGACACGGAGCAAAGCCAGCGATCTCGTGTACATCTTAGAGGAACGTCGAACTCGCTATAGTTTGCAGGACACAACTTAACTATAGCGAGTAAATCAATAAACGCGACAGCTTGAGCAAGGACAATCGTGTCGGAATCTGCGGTTGTTGTCACATCGGCATCTGTGAACTCAAACATGTGTAAGTACGATCTTTTATACCAAAGTATAAAGACGTGAATGGATAATGAGGAAAGTAATTAGTGACGAAGTAATTGAGTCTTCCTGGCAGAACTAAGGCTAAAGCTTTCATTTTTCAAAAAGTTTGATGCTAAACTGCTTTTAGATCTTTGTTTCAGTTGTTTCTGTGATGTACTGAAATATAATTACAAGCACTTCATACGTTTCAAAGGCTTTAATCGACAATTACATGACATTTATGCAAAGAGTCAGTATTTGCAGTGTTGGCCCGTCTTTTTCAGGACCTCTGCAATTCGACTGGGCATGCTCTCAATCAACTTCTGGGCCAAATCCTGACTGATAGCAACCCATTCTTTCATAATCACTTCTTGGAGTTTGTCAGAATTAGTGGGTTTTTGTTTGTCCACCCGCCTCTTGAGGATTAACCACAAGTTCTCAATGGGATTAAGATCTGGGCAGTTTCCAGGCCATGGACCCAAAATTTCAACATTCTGGTCCCGAGCCACTTAGTTATCACTTTTGCCTTATGGCACAGTGCTCCATCGTGCTGGAAAATGCATTGTTCTTCACCAAACTGTTGTTGGATTGTTGGAAGAAGTTGCTGTTGGAGGGTGTTTTGGTACAATTCTTTATTCATGGCTGTGTTTTTGGGCAGAATTGTGAGTCAGCCCACTCCCTTGGATGAGAAGCAACCCCACACATGAATGGTGTCAGGATGCTTTACTGTTGGCATGACACAGGACTGATGGTAGCGCTCACCTTTCTTCTCCTGACAAGCCTTTTTCCAGATGCCCCAAACAATCAGAAAGGGGCTTCATCTGAGAATATGACTTTGCCCCAGTCCTCAGCAGTCCATTCACTATACTGTCTGCAGAAGATCAATCTGTCCCTGATGTTTTTTTTTTGAAGAAAAGTGGCTTCTTTGCTGCCCTTCTTGACACCAGGCCATCTTCCAAAAGTCTTGGCCTCACTGTGCATGCAGATGCGCTCACACCTGCCTGCTGCCATTCCTGAGCAAGCTCTGCACTGGTGGCACTCCGATCCCGCAGCTGAATCCTCTTTAGGAGATGATCCTGGCGCTTGCTGGACTTTCTTGGGCGCCCTGGAGTCTTCTTTACAAGAATTGAACCTCTTTCCTTGAAGATCTTGATGATCCTATAAATTGTTGATTAAGGTGCAATCTTAGTAGCCACAATATCCTTGCCTGTGAAGCCATTTTTATGCAACGCAATGATGGCTGCACGCGTTTTTTTTGCAGGTCACCATGGTTAACAATGGAAGAACAATGATTTCAAGCATCACCCTCCTTTAAACACGTCAAGACTGCCATTCGAACCCAATCAGCCTGACATAATGATCTCCAGCCTTGTCAACATTCTCACCTGAGTTAACAAGACGATTACTGAAATGATCTCAGCAGGTCCTTTAATGACAGCAATGAAATGCAGTGGTAAGTTTTTTTTGGGATTAAGTTAATTTTCATGGCAAAGAAGGACTATGCAATTCATCTGATCACTCTTCATAACATTCTGGAGAATATGCAAATTGCTATTATAAAAATTTAAGCAGCAACTTTTCCAATTTCCAATATTTATGTAATTCTCAAAACTTTTGGCCACGACTGTACATTAGTAGCATGCTTCAGCACTTAGCTAAGTGTTGCTAGCATGTATTAGTATGTATCTAGTATGTTGGCAGCCTATTTAACACTTATTGATGTATTTTAATATGTTCCTAGGAGTCCATAGCAGTGTTAACCTTGTCACTTCCTGTTACCAGCAGGTGGCGCTATGACTATAAATGAATTTGGTCATGGGTGTTTGTTCAGGACAGAACACCTATCACACGTTTGAAGTTTGGGGAAGATCGGACATTGCTTGCTTGAGTTACAGCAACTTCCTGTTTCACGGCGAAACATCAAACTTTGTCAGGCCGCCAGGGACACACCCCTTGACGAAAACTCAAAACCTTCGCAATTTAACATCACAAAGGTCTTATGATGACCCTCACCAAATTTTAAGATAATCCGATTAAAACTGTATAAGGAGTTCGTCAAAGTACGAGGCATGGAAATGGCAAAAAACTGCACAAAAATCATACAGGAATTCAAAATAACTTACCTCCTGTTGGGTTTTGGATTTTGTACCAAGATACGTTTTTGTAGGTAATGGTGTGTTACATGTGTGTACTGATTTTCATGAATGTACGTGAAACACAGCTCGAGGCGCACTCCGTTGAAATTTAACAGGTGGCGCTATCAAGCCATTTCGCCACACCCACTTCTGAAACCTATATCAGATGTAAATTTTCGCCAGTCCTGATGCGTGTGCAAAGTTTCGTGAGTTTTGGAGCATGTTTAGGCCCTCAAAAATGCGATTCATTTCGGAGAAGAAGAAGAAGAAGAAGAAGAAACGGAGCAGTTCCAATAGGGTCCTCGCACTGCAGTGCTCGGGCCCTAATAACAAAAAATGCTTTTTTTGTTATTTTTTGTTGTAGAAAATCTGAATATTAAAAGGATTTTGTGACTGGAGTAATAATGCAAAAAAAAATCAGCTTTGAAAGTCAGCTTTGATTGTTCCTAATAAACTTGTGAATTTCAGAAATTCCGAATTTTCTGTCTACATCTGTGAATTGTGTTTTGCACTTGTTTTATGAATATATATATATATATATATATATATATATATATATATATATATATATATATATATATATATATATATATATATGTGACTCTACAATTTTCATAGTCATGAAAATAAAGAAAACTCTTTGAATGAGAAGGTGTGTCCAAACATTTGGTCTGTACTGTATATATATATATATATATGTATATATAGTTATCATTATTTTGTGCACATGAATTGGTTTTTGTGAATTTATGTTTTCAATGCATGCTGTGAATTACTGTGTGTATGTAAT
Source organism: Carassius carassius (assembly GCF_963082965.1). Taxonomy (NCBI): domain Eukaryota; kingdom Metazoa; phylum Chordata; class Actinopteri; order Cypriniformes; family Cyprinidae; genus Carassius; species Carassius carassius. The sequence continues at coordinate 2,842,605 of NC_081756.1, forward strand.
AGGGTTGCATGCAAAATATTGCATGCAATATTTAATGCGCATCTTGTCAGTAAAGCCGGTTCTGTAATCAGTGGTAAATTTCAATCACCTGCATGCTTTCACATGGAGCAGCATTAACTACAGAGAGACGTTTTTCACTGACAAGTGGCGTAACTTGGCATATTTTGCTAATTCTTTGCGCAGCTTATCAGTGAACAACGGCTCTGTGTATTTAATGTTGCTCCATGTGAAAGAGCGCAGGTGATGGAGATTTACAGCTGATTGCAGAATAGGCTTTATTGACAAGATGCGCATTAAATATAGCATGTGATTTATCGTGCAGCCTTAGTATGAAACTATGATTTCCTGAGAAGGGAATGAGACACTGCGTCCTCTAGAGGTCGCTATGGGGAAGCGGTTATTTCAATGTTTTGTGGTAGATGATATGAAATGGTGCTTGGATCAGTTTGATTAGAAAGTAACAACAGTGATCACAATAGATTAAACACAGATGCACAATACACTACAACATTACACAGATCAGTGTACAGTATACATTTATACTGTATGTCAGCATTCGAATCATGCTTGATGTTAAAATGTTTGCCATGCATTAATGGTTAACTTAGTATGAGGCTAGTCACACTGCCTTAATCTAATCTTACACATTAGCCTCTTTCATACAGTAATACCAGCAAATTGCTGTCACAGTGTCTGGGTTGTGTCCCTGGGTTTCCACTAGATGTCCTCCTTTCTCACGGTGTCTGTCACCTTATCACTTCCTGTTCCCTTATTTGGTCACCTTCCTCCTTGTTTAGTTAATTGATTGTTCCCCACCTGTCTCCTGTTTCCCCTTTATCCTTCGGTGTATTTATACCCGGTCTGTCTGAGTCTGTGTTACGGAGTCCTTGTTTAATGTTCATGTTAAACCCGTTGTCTTGCCCTTGCTGTGTGTTCTTATCTGTTTTGGTTTATGTTTGGATTCTCTGGTTTTGACCCTGCCTGGACTGTGTATTCTCTTTGGATTACCCCTTATTAAAGACGTACTCGCAATTGGTTCTCTCTCCTGTGTTTTCCATAACACCGAACGTGACAGAAGGACTCCGTCACACTGAGATCCAGCGGTATGTCTTTTTCCCGTTCCCCAGCCAAGATGGCGGAGCGGAGAGCTAAGTATCTCCGGCTGATCGCCCTCCGCCAAGAGGGCAATGAGGTGGGTGCCCTGGCACAGGAGTTCTGGTCCCTGGCCGAGGGTATGGGATACAACGATGCGGCTCTGAAGGATTATTTCAACAGCGGGCTGGATGATCCAGTTTCTCAGGAGGAGATGGGGCATTCAGAGACACTGGAATTCTGGGAATTCGTGTACTTTTTGCAGCATAGGCTTCCGTGGGATGCCCCAGCCACTCCTGTCTCTTCCGCCAAGATGGCCGCTAACCCAGCGCCAATGCCCAAGTCAGTCACTGATCCAGATTCATGGCCCAAGATGGCCGCCAGCCCAGCACCACAGCACAAGATGGCCGCCAGCCCAGCGCCACAGCACAAGATGGCCGCCAGCTTAGAGCCACAGCACAAGATGGCCGCCGGCCCAGCGCTACAGCACAAGATGGCCGCCAGCCCAGCGTCACAGCACAAGATGGCCGCCAGCCCAGCGCCACAGCACAAGATGGCCGCCAGCTTGGAGCTACAGCACAAGATGGCCGACTCAACGCCTGAGTCTCCAGACAAGGTGTCACCGACTCGCCAACATAGAGGGCGGAGGAGGAGGAGACAGGCGTCTACCGTTCCTCAAAGCCCAGAGGACGTTCCCGAGGCGGTACCCGATGCTGTTCCGGAGACCGAGGCGGTGCCCGATGCTGTTCCGGAGGCCGAGGCGGTGCCCGATGCTGTTCCGGAGGCCGAGGCGGTGCCCGATGCTGTTCCGGAGGCCGAGGCGGTGCCCAATGCTATTCCGGAGGCCGAGGCTGTTCCGGAGGCCGAGGCGGTGCCCGATGCCGTTCCGGAGGCCGAGGCGGTGCCCGATGCCGTTCCGGAGGCCGAGACGGTGCCCGATGCCGTTCCGGAGGCCGAGGCGGTGCCCGATGCTGTTCCGGAGGCCGAGGCGGTGCCCGATGCCGTTCCGGAGGCGGTGCCCGATGCCGAGGCGGTGCCCGATGCCGTTCCGGAGGCTTAGGCGGTGCCCGATGCCGAGGCGTCTCAAGTCTCCACAGGCAGTCCAGAGTCGAGTCAGGTGCCAGTGACCTCTCCAGAGTCAGGGCTAGTCACCGCTGATCCTCCGGAGTCAGGGCCAGTCACCGCTGATCCTCCGGAGTCAGGGCCAGTCACCGATGACCTTCCAGAGTCAGGGCCAGTCACCGATGACCTTCCAGAGTCAGGGCCAGTCACCGTTGAACTTTCAGAGTCAGGTCAAGTCACTGGGTGGTCTGCTGCTCCGCCCTGTTGGACTCCGGCATCGACCACAGGGGCGTGGTGGTCATCTGCTCCACCCTGGAGGACTCTGGCCTTGACCACAAGGGTGTGGTGGTCTTCTGCTCCGCCCTGGAGGACTCTGTCCTTGACCACAAGGGTGTGGTGGTCTTCTGCTCCGCCCTGGGGGGCTTCCGCTCTGACCACATGGACGTGGTGGTCTTCTGCTCCACCCTGGGGGGCTTCCGCTCTGACCACACGGATGTGGTGGTCTTCTGCTCCGCCCTGGGGGGCTTCCGTTCTGACCACACGGACGTGGTGGTCTTCCATTCCGCCCTGGGGGGCGTTTGCCCTGACCACACGGACGTGGTGGTCTTCTGCTCCGCCCTGGGGGGCTTCCGCTCCGACCACACGGACATGGTGGTCTTCTGCTCCGCCCTGGGGGGCTTCATGTTGTTTTTTCCTTTTGTTTTTGTGTTAATGTCTGTCTCCTCCCTCCTGGTCTTTCTGTGTTGTGTTACATTTTGGTGCCTGTTCCCCATGTTTTTCTTTTCTGGCCCTCCGTCCCTCCCCCTGAGCCTCCACCTGTCCGCCTCCCTCCTGGTCTGTTTTATGTCTGTCGTGGAGCGTCTGGGAGCCGCTCCGTAGAGGGGGGGGTTCTGTCACAGTGTCTGGGTTGTGTCCCTGGGTTTCCACTAGATGTCCTCCTTTCTCACGGTGTCTGTCACCTTATCACTTCCTGTTCCCTTATTTGGTCACCTTCCTCCTTATTTAGTTAATTGATTGTTCCCCACCTGTCTCCTGTTTCCCCTTTATCCTTCGGTGTATTTATACCCGGTCTGTCTGAGTCTGTGTTACGGAGTCCTTGTTTAATGTTCATGTTAAACCCGTTGTCTTGCCCTTGCTGTGTGTTCTTATCTGTTTTGGTTTATGTTTGGATTCTCTGGTTTTGACCCTGCCTGGACTGTGTATTCTCTTTGGATTACCCCTTATTAAAGACGTACTCGCAATTGGTTCTCTCTCCTGTGTTTTCCATAACACCGAACGTGACAATTGCAGTAGAATTACCGGAATGACTTTACCGGTAAATTCAAAAATGCGCTGTTCACACAGTCAACAGCATTCCGTGTTTTTTTCCGGAAAAGCACCATTCAGACATCCATTCCAAAATATCGGTAAATTCTGTGATGACAATAACCTCTAAACAGCTGCGCTTGTATTTTTAAACATGGAGGGTAATGCGTGTTCAGTATTTCTGTTGATGGTTTCATTTTTGTTTCAAACTTTAGTATTCATGCAACTGCTTTTGTTACAGAGACATCGTAATAGACGACTGGTTTAAAAATTATACTCACCATTAATAAAACACCTGATGCTGTTGGGAGCTGACCAATTTGTTGAAAATCGGCTTGAAAGGATTAATAGCACAATGAAGTTGCGATTGTAAATTGCAGTCTGTAAGACGCGCAACATTGCAGATAAGGTGCGTTCACAAATGTAGCCTATTGATCCAAATTCATATCAAATAGTTTATCAGCGCACATAAACAGTTCTGCGTTCAAATTGAGTTCAAAAGATGTCGCAAAGCACCGGAAAAAGTAATTACCATGAATTTGACAGAGGGAAATAGTAAAAAGATATTTCAATTATTTACTAATAAACTGTTTTCTGAGTCTGTGTCGCAAAGATGAAGTTGCCTGACTCATCATCTCCTCATTAGACGCGCCTTCTATACGGATTATGATTGTATTGAGATTTTTTGTTGTTTGTTTTTATTATTTCTTTAAGTAGTAATTTAAAGCTTTCTATAGATATATTTATCATGTCTGTGAGGCATGTATTCGCTGAGTTTCAGTTTATATTTGTAAGCTCTCCTGTTCAAGACGAGACGGCAGAAAGCATGTTTGTTTTCTTTATTTTATATTTCTTTATTTTTTATTATGATCGTGCTGGCACCTATATGTCCCAAAAAAGCGTGCTTTATCTTGCACTCTCCACACAAAATATTCGATATAGCGCACATCTGGGTTTAGTGTTAAAACATTGTTACATGCTTGAACTGTTTTATATCTTTAGATTTTATTTTAGACAATTCGTGATGATTTGAGAAGGCTAAACTGATTAAACATAGGCTATGTAAACTATCTCTCTCTGTGCTGGCCGCTTTAAAACAGAACTTATAGGCCTGTTTAACGATCAAAAACTGCTCCAAACATACAAAACTGAACTATTTTAATAGCTGAAACAGTAGTATAAGCTGTTTTGGGAGAATTGGGGAAAAAGACGGGCTGAAGTGAGTTGCTGGGCAAACCGAAAAGTTGATGCCGAATGTCCAGCACTTTTCTACACTGCTCTGACTTCTCGTTTGTACCCTATGTGTTTTTCCATATGTAAAAACTAAAATAATGTAAAACTTAAAGTTATTATTATTATTATTTTTTTAATTGTGTTCGGCATGGTGGGCCGCATGTGATTTCATGACGTGCCGCGGGTTGAGATCTACTGGTTTAGAGCTACAGGATTTATGGAGTAGCAGGATCCCCAAATAGATTGAGAAAAGTCATAATAGGAACAAGAAATACTTCCACTACTACTTTATTTGTGATGGTCGTTTATTTTTTAGATATTAAGACGCAATGTTTTCAGTTTATTGATGACCTGAATTTGTCCTGTGAATGCATTGCTCTCGGAGACAGTTAACAGTTAGTTTATCATACGTTACTGCATCACTAACAGTTTCTCTCAGATGATGACATATTTCTTCATCCGCCCGGATAAGGAGAAGCGCTTTAATTTCACTGTCGCTTCAGTTGGATGACATTTATTTTATTTTCTTAAACAGTGCGTGAATGCGTCACATTGTTATGATTGGCCCGGAGTAGACGTCTTACATCACCGCTTTCTGAACTCGTACGTGCTCATACCGGTAATTTTCCTTCTGCATTCACACACAGCAGAATTCCGGCAATTTACTGTTAATGTTACAACTTCTCTCTCTCATACGTATTTTTGAAAAGATCCTGTTCACACATGATCTCTTTACGGCAATTTACCGGTAATTTTCCGGAAAAGTCTGTATGTGTGAAAGGGCTTATTGACAAGTACAATAGACAACTTAATACTATATATGTATATGAATATATACAGTATATATATATATATATATATATATATATATACACACATTTACATTTTACATTTACATTTATTCATTTAGCAGACGCTTTTATCGAAAGTGACTTACAAATGAGGACAGTGGAAGCAATCAACAACAACAAGTCTCAGTTAGCTTAACACAGTACACGTAGCAAGGGGTTTTAAATAATATAATAAATAAAAAGAAAACAGATATAATAGAAAAACTTGGCACTAATGCTTAATAACCATCTTAAAGATGTTTTCTGTATGTCTCGGGGTGGCAAACATCGGTCATGGAGAGCCGCAGCCCTGCAAGGTTTGCTTCAGCCCTAATCAAACACAACTGAACAAGGTAATGAAAGGTACTATCCTCCAGATGAACATGCACTTCAAACAGGCTAATAACATTCTGATACACTTAACGTGGCTTAAACCAATACTTTAGTTGATCAACTTACAAATGTATTATCCAAAAATAGTTTTTGGTCTGATTGCAAACACTCAATGGTCCTTTTTGATACATCAGCACTAGTCAAACGAACTGCACAAACAAGTGCATCAGGTCCAAGAAAAACACTGAGCAGACATTTTCAGAAAGAACCAAGTAAGAATTGTGAAAGAGTAATGTTGGTGGAGCTTAAACATGAAAAATGTAAAACACATGATGAGCTTTTGCTTACAAAGCTCAAGACGCTAGTACAGATGCAATCATAGTGTGCATTCGAATATGTTCGTGTTCTTCTGAGTCAGCAATTTGAGAACATTTACATTTACATTTACATTCATGTTCATGGTTTTTGGAACAGGCTTTCTAGGTAAACGACTCAAAGAAAAGTCACAGTGAATAAGAAAAACATCTAAGAAGTGAACAGCAGTAGATTTTGAAGCAAATGGCAAAAGGGGTAAATATTTACTGCATTGCTATATGAACAATTTAAGATTAAAGATCATCAGAAACAGATGTTCTCCTCATGTCAGACCAGTTGCAGGAAAGTGTTTGTATGCCTTCAGGTAGTGTTGACAGGCAGCTTTCATGCATAAAAAACTAAATGCAAATGACTGTTGATCTTGAGATGTTCATAAGGGAAAGAAAAGACATGGCAAAGAAACATGGCAGGTGCAGCAACATGCAGTATGACAGATCTAGACTGGAGAAACTGTCATATGGACCACTTCTGTGGCATTGTTAGGATTTTTTAATTATTTCGGAGCTTGACAGCTTCAGTTCTCATTCACTTCAAAAACCTCATCCATGGTGTTTCACTAAAAGAGTGTCATAAAAGTAAGAATGATATGGAATAACATTTTTAACAAAGGTAAAGTAAAAATGTGGTGCCACTGAATTTAAATACAAAAATAAATACAAATGTAGTTCAGGAAGATTGTCCCTCAGTTTTCTCTCAGGAGAGGACAGCTGACAAACTGTTTGGTGGATTTTGCTGTTGCTGTTTACACGTAATATTCAATGTAAGCATGTCAACATGAGCTTCATCCTTTGACTTGCTTCAGATAAAAGGGTCCACCACAATTTCAATAGCACTGACATTTTGATATCATTAATCACTAAAAGTTGAAGTTGCAAGTTATCATTATTTTCAGTAAAAATGTGTTCACTTGTTTTGTTGCTAAAAGATGCAAAATACTGATTTGTTTGTGTGTGTGTGTGTGTGTGTGTGTGTGTGTGTGTAAAAAGGGGGAGGGAAACAGTATCATGTGATTCTGATGTAAAATTAAACAAATGTGTTTCTCCCAGGAACAACATTCAAACAAACTTCCTCAAATTAAAACAGACAGAATCACGAACCACCTAAAATGAACATGAGGGGTTTCTACAAGAGTCTGTGTTTTTTACTGGGCAAGTATAACACAATCTGTTTAATATCTTAATGATCTTCAGTCTGCTTTTAGCTTCATCTTTCAGAAACACTTAACAAAAGACCCTCAATTATAACTGAATGTGTTGTTCTTTTTTAATGTTTTCTAAATACCCTTAAACAATATACTTTTACTTGAGATGCTGATTACATAAGTCACTAATACATGATTTTAGAAGTCATACTGCATTTTACCCATCTGGATATATCTAACAGAACACAGGTTTGTATTCATAAGAAGATGCAAAATACTAATCATCATTCTGTGTTTCTCATTTTAAGGCTTTTTCTCAGTTCAAACAAAGGCAGAAAAAGAAGGTGAGACTTTGTGAATTAAATACTATTTCATTTTTTGTTAGTGAGTTTGTACTGCTGTGAAACATTTTAAGACACAATGTAAAAACTTGGACTTAAATTGCTCAGCAGGGCTATAAATAATTGTAAAAAAAAAAAAAAAAAAAATGTGTAAATAAGTTAAAGTTTTTCTTTGAAAATGTTCCAGTGAATGTAGCAACATGGGGAACAGTAGATCAGTCGACATATTACAACTACTGGTATGCCCAATACGCTCTGGACGGGTTGAGTTACACCTGTACTCATACTGAGTGGCAAACTGACCCGTGGTGGAGACTGGACCTGATGAAGATGTACAGTGTGAACAGAGTAACCATCACTAACAGACCCGACTGCTGTGAAAGCAGGATAGACGGAGCAGAGATTCGGATTGGGAATGTTTCTTCAAATGTTTCTACTAACCCAGTGTGAGTCTCTCTGATTTATTCTTATATTCTGATTTTGGTCAGTTGGTCAGTAGCTTCATCCACATACAGGGGATTTGTTATGTGGGGTGGGGGTGGGGTATCTTGTTCTCTGTGCTTTCAGGTTTTCGAGGGGTGCACATCTCTATGCAAATCCTACAAAATCTTATGTCAATTGACAAACTGTAAAATATAACATATTGAGCAACGTCTCTGTTATGTGTGCCGGAGCATAACCCTGGACAACACAGCACTATATAACCCCTGTAGCACCCCCATTAGTACTCTTGTGAGAGAAGGCTGATCTTAATTCTTTTAAGATCTGATATGCGCTCAGATGTATTATATTTTAATAAGAGCAAAAGATGAATCAGATTGCAGGTATTCTCAAATACTCCTACAGTAGTAAAGATAAATAACTTAATGGATAAAAACTTTACTGAATATAAATGTACTGTATATTATTTCTTTCAAACGATAAAAAAAAAAAAAAATTAATTGTTAGGAATACAACCTTACAATTAGGAATACAACCAAATCGTTAAAGTTTATAAATGTAATTTTGTTTTGCAATAATTTCACATTCGACCTTCAAATTAATATAGAAACATCAAAGCCAGTCTATTTTTAATATTTGTTTAATGGCATCTTTTTTATGAACTGATATCAATACTGATGTCTCTAGGAAATTGTTTCTCCCCTGATACTTTACTATTGACTAGTCATTTAACACTACAGTTTAATTGAGAGCTGTCAATTTTAACATTTATTTGACTTTTAAAAAATAACAACTTCTAATTTAAGTCAAATTAATATTCACATAGTTAGCTGTGCTCTTCACAAGTAGGAAATATACAGACATTGAATAAAGTTATCAAACACTAAATTCAATATAGATTAATCTTTAAAGCTTCAAACTTTATTGATTTCCTCTTTTTTGTTCTTTGATTAAAGGACAACAAATATAACAAATAACATTTTAACATGTTAAACTGAAAAAAGTATGCATTTACCACATTAATTTTGACAGAACTAATATATATGTAAAACTGGGAAACAATCTGTAAATTTTTGTCACAACAAATGTTTAAAAGACAAATGACAGTGTAACTCTTAACCCTAAAGAAACTATAATAGCTGGCAGAAATCAAATAATTAAGTACTATTGACGTCTAGGGCTGTCAAAATGGTTGAAAATCTAAATTCAAATTTATTTCTGAAATATTAACAAAATTCTAAAATTCCAATTCTAAACGCAATACTTAAAAGTTTAGTTCACCCAAAAATTTCAATTAAGCTCTAAATTACTCACCCTGCAGTCATCCTGTGTGCATGTGACTTTCTTCTTTCAGACAAATTCTTAAAAAAAAAAGTGTCTCACATGGCTTTGGGGAGTTAACAAAGGCCTTCTGTAGTGAATCGATGCATTTTAGTAAGAAAAATATCCATATTCAAAATGTAATAATCACTTTAATATAGCTTATGCTCACAGTTGTTAACAAACAAGTTCTGGGGAAATTACATATGTGGTCAGCTTTGTCAGGCATGTGTCAAGTTAGATATTGTTTAGTGAAATAGCATTGGTTTCTTACACAACTTACAAAAATATATGGTTTTGTCAATAATTTCACCTCTGACACTCCAGAAACCAAAGAAGCGCCATACACTTTTAAGATGATTTGGTTTTAGCAAGATTCTCATATGAGTCTAATTTTTTTTTTTTTTTTTTAAATTAACAGCGCACCTACGTCGTAACTTTTGTGAATCAATTGTTTGTAAACACTGGTTCAGAGTGAATTTCAAAATCCATAAGTCATGTGATTCATCAGAGACATAGGAAGTTATGCCACACTGAAATGCCACACGTTCAGTTTACGTCAAATCAACATCAAGTTTTAAATGTTCAATTGATGTCATATTGACATCACATGACATTTTATAAGTTGCTCAGGCTGAAATTGATGGTAAACTGTGGAGTGATTATTGCATGTATTAAATATGGTCTATGAAGATTTTAAATATTAAAACTAGAGGAAATCGGTGTCCACAGTTCGATTTTGGCATTTGTGGGTTCGGTCCCACAATGACCAGTGCAATCCTGCTTAAAAGGGTCTCAAGGATTGGCAGAGGAATAAGATGGTTTCGATATGTTACCTTGGTGCGGTTGAGTTGACACTCAGAACAGTGACAACAATATTCTTTGACCGCTTTTTTGACCACAGGCCAATAGAAATGTGTGAGGATCTTTTCCTAGGTCTTTTCTGCCTCCAAATGGCCCCCCAGCAGGTGAGTGTGGGCTTAGTGGCATATGGCTTGGGGACCAACAACGGATTTACAATTTCACCCCTTCGCTGATCCACTCTATAAAACAATCTGTTCTTGATCATAAAATGTGGATAAGTGAGTATATTCACCCCATATAGTGTCTGGCCCTCAACCACCTGGACATTCCCCAATGCTTTGCTCAGTACCGGGTCATGCAGTTGAGCGGTGCCGAACCATCCTAGCCTTTCTCCCTGGAAGATTTCTGCCGGGGGAAATTCAAAAAATACTTTCTGGAGTTCTATGTTGTCATGAACCTGTACACCCTCGGAATCTTCTGAAGCAGCGGCAGTGGAGTCCGAGTGATTTTCCTCACCTCTGTCACCATTGAGGGGCTCTGCAGTGGGATAGTTCTGCAGTGGGGTAGTTCCTGGTGTCCCCATTAATACAGGACACAGAGATCTCTCTTCCCATGATAGGCCCTACAAACTTTGGATTTGGATTAGGGTTACCATACTGTTTGAGTCTATAATGGCTTCTGTGTCTTTACCCTCAATCTTAACAGGGACTTTAGGGGTGGCTGCCCCCTCATGCGCCCAGCAGGTGATAAGAAAAAGGCATGAGTTCCTGGATTCTGAGGTATTGGCGGTGGGCATTAGCTCCTCTCAGCCTTGGCAATCCCGGGGCCAGGTGTTCCTCCCATCCCACAGTCCCATGGACTGCTTCGGGGTGCTTCTTAGGAGGCTTTTGCCCTTTCCTTGATTTCCAAGAGGGGATTTTGGGTACTTCAGGTTTCGTGAAGTCGTATGCCTCAGTTCTTCGGCAGAGCTCGGTGACTGCTGTTTTCAGTGTGGTTTCAGGAACTCCAGATCAGCAGAGCAGTTTCAACAATGACAGAGTATGTTCACCATAATTTGATTACATTAATACATACCCCACCACCCTTGTTTTTAGAAGTTGCTGCTACTCTGTCAGCACTGAAGAAATTGCATCCATCCATATGCACTATGCTGTTTGGGATATCATTACAGAGCCATGTTTCAATGAAGAACATAACATTACAGTCCATAAGCCATTTCTGTGTGTGGGTCCAGATCTTTAGTTTGTCCATCTTGTTGATCAGAGACTGTACAGATGCTGGGCAGAGCTGGTCGATGTGGGTTTAGCCTTAGCTTAGCACGCAGCCCTCCACGCTTTCCCCATCTTTGTTTATGATCTCGACACCAAGGCTGAACACTTCTGGTTGGTGCGAGTGATCCGCTTGTCCGCCGTGATCTCTGTAGCTCCGGCGTGAGTTCGCTGATGTCAAAAGGATGATCTAAAACTAAATTGGAACACCATTTGTTGATGTCCAAAAGTGACTGTTTACTACAGCGGAAGATCGCATAACTGAATCAAGTGAACAAGAAGAAAAAAACCAGGTAATTTAACACTATTTTCTGAAATCTGGTAAGACGCTGAGCTTAGAGGGATTTGTTGTATTATGTAGGAACTGGTATGCTTGTAAGAAAAAGAAATGTTGTGTCAGAAATGCAAAACTAGTAAAAAGACCATGTGAGTTAACTGGATGTTATCACTCGTGATTATAAACAAATACACAAAAAAAGTAAACGATTTGTCTAGATAACATTGTCAATTTTAAATGAAATATTAATGAACAGTACAGTGGCTATAGAAATGAAAGAGGCGTAAGTCTGGTGTGCTGTGCAACGGGCCGAGTCCGGCTTGGATGCAGGAGTGTCGGCAAGTTATGGCTGTCGCATGTGGACCGGTTGATTAGGCCCAGAATCTGGCAGTAAGTACACAGGCATCCAGGCTGGGTGCGGCAGATGGATCGGGCCCAATGGTCTCCATCCAGCAGTTGAGAATTTAGCTGAAACTGGCCCGAGTGTATGTAGAGGGATTGTGTATGACATAGATGTAAATATTAGTAAACGTCAAATTGGTAAGTTTGCACTAGACTTCAGTGGAGTCAGTAGTTTGCTTGAAAGTATATAAGTATCTAATCCTTTTTTTAAATACCATTGATTTTCTTTGTTGGAAAAGTGCTATTTTGGTTTCTGATCATCATGGAGAAGCTATGCAGGGACCTAAAGATGGCTGCCGCAACAAAAAAAGTAATATAAAGCTGTGTCGAGTGGTTTGCATGTATCAGGCTGCACTACCCCGTTTGTGTTGCAGGCGGCCAACTCCCCTGTGCACTTCAACATTCTAAAAGCGTCTTTTTAAAGATGACGTTGCGTGGCAAACTTAGCGTTACATCTTTGTAAAGACGATGTGGATCTTGCACCCAGGCATTTCTGGATGCGGTTATTACCTGGCGCTGGGTGATGGTCACGATCACTCTCTCACGTGTCTGGGCTTTAACTTCTAAGCCTGCATCCAAACACCCGCGTCCTCAACACCCCTCAACAGATAGATTAAATAAAACGGGACAAATTTAATCTTTGCAAACTATATATCATTATAAAGTTCTAAGCCTCAAGCATCGATGACAGATCGCTGTTTTTTCAATGAAAAACTTATAAAGACTGTATTTGATACATTTGTGTAAGCAGTACACATAAAAACATGAAGATAAAAACGTAGTACATACTAGATTCATCGTAATAACGTGTCATAAACACATCCACAGCTGTAAATCCTGATTTTTTTAGGAAGCTAAGGGTCCACTGATAGTGATAGTTGGTGAAAGATAGTTTATTTGAATTCTGGCACTCTCTCGTGGGGGCTCGTAACGCGCACTCTGACGCACCTGTCTTCTGATGGAGGCAGAACTTATAGCGATCACCTTTTTATATATTTGTTTTATTTTTCAAACAGTTTTCATATATGTGTGAATGTGTTTTATGTTGAATGTGATTACCACATGATTACCATCAGGCTGAGGTGGCGTTTGTGAAAGAAGATGATCATGGGAAAGATTATCTCAGAGTTGCGGGGCAAGCTCCATTGCCTCTGCCTCTATCTAGTTCTCATTATGACGGAAGTCAGGCGGGTGTACTTCAGGCATTAGCAAGGGCAGTCTGAGGGTAACAGTGATGGATGAACCAACCCTCAGCAGACCATCGCTCCTCTTGCACTCCACAACCAGTTGAGCTGACAACAGAACGTGCTTTTATAACCAGTGTTGGTCATCTTACTTTAAAAAAAGTAATGAGTTACAGTTACAAATTACTTCTCACAAAAAGTAATTGAGCTATTAACTCAGTTACCACATTGTAAAAGTAATTAGTTACTCAGCAAAGTAACTGTGATGTTCTGTTTTATGTTCTATAAAGCTATTACGTTCTGTAACATATTTCATATCAAAGATGTTTATATTAACTGATTGAAGAATAAAAACACTGTATACAGTATTTTAGAACGTTTGGTATTTATTTGAACTCAGTAGATTGCAGCCTGCCATTTGATATGCATAGAAATAAAAACATAAAAAATAAAATTCAAGTGCAAAATTAAGACACACAAATGTAAACTTTGGTAAAAAGAAACAAAGGAAAACCTGGCCATTAGTGCAAATAGCTGTAACTGTATATTAGGCCTACTGCACAATAAACAGAACACTATCCAAAATATTCAATACAGTAACAAAATTAAATATTGAAAATAAATAATGTCCACACACTTTGCAATCAGTTGCAAAACTAAGACAAACAAATGTAAACTTTTGTAAAAAGAAACAAAGGAAGATCTGGCTATTAAGTAGTGCAAATCTCTGTACCTATATATTATTGTACAATAAACAGAAAACTATCCAACTCTCAATGTAGGTTAACATGTTGTTCATTCTCAGTGAAAAAAGAACAATACATTAATCTATATTAAAATACCCCTCTTATATAACAACTATAATAGTGGTTGTAACATAGGAGGAGAAGCTTTTCGAATCTTTTGTCTGACAGTCTGTTCCTCTTTGGAAAGAAGACAAGCTTTTCCAGGCTGAACAGTCTCTCAAAAGGTGCACTAGATGGAGTAGCAGCATTGAAACGTAGTGAAATTTTCTTGATGAGAAAAAATCCACACAAAGCGTTAAAGTATTGTGCTGATGATCTAATATAGTCTGCCTGGTTTTCTGCTGAAGAGGAGGTTTCCTCTTCAAAGGAAAATAAATTGTTCTCTTTGGCTGAATCTGTGTGATGTGAAGATGTGCTGGAACCTGGCTGTGGTTCTTCGAGGACAATTCTTCGGCACTCAGCAAACTTGCCTTGGCCTTATCCTTTAACTCCTGTGATCGCAGCCAGAGAAGTTTGAATTTTGGAAGAGTTACAGCAGCAAGTATAGCCTCTACATTTCCCAGGACATCTGCAATGTATGTATGTATCAACACAGATCAGTGATATTATTATTATTATTATTATTATTATTATTATTATTAAAGCTGCAAGCGGCGATGAACGGGCCCTCGCACCCGGGATCACCGGCAGCGAGTGGCTTTAGTAAATAGGTGAACGCTGAGAAATATGCATTTAAACTTATAAATATAAGTGGAATATATCAAAGTTAATTCCATATATGTGCCAATCTTCCTGTTGCCAGCAGGTGGTGCTATCATTATAATGGAATATTGGCCTTCGGATGTGTTCAGGCCAGGACTCTTATCACAAATGTGAAGTTTGGGGAAGATCGGACATTTTATGCCTGAGTTACAACTACTTCTTTTCCTGTGGCGAGACATCAAATTTTGTCATGGCACCATGGACACACCCTTTAAGAAAAACTCAAGATCTCCATAATTTAACATTGCACAGGCCTTAAGATTAGACTGACCACAAAAAACACATTAATGTCAAAAAATTTCTAGGAGTACTTTGTCACAGCGTAAAATATGCCACTTCCTGTTGCCAGCAGGTGGCGCTATGACTATAACTGAATATTGGCATGTGGATCTGTTAAGGGCAGAAGTCTTATCTAACATGTGAAGTTTAGGGCAGATTGGACATTGTATGTCTGAGTTATAGGAACTTCCTTTTTCATGGCGAAACATCAAAATTTGTCAGGCTGCCATGTACACGCCCTTTAACGAAATCTCAAGATCTTCCCAATTTAACTTTGCAAAGGCCTTTAGATTTAACTGACCAAGTATGATGTTGATCTGAATAAATTTCTAGGAGGAGTTCGTTAAAGTACAACCCCTGAAAATTCCAAAAACAACACCAATTTTGCAGAGAACATTCTAAATAACTGACTTCCTGTTTGGATTTAGATTTCATACCAATAGGCTTTTGTGTAGATATTGGTGTGTTACATGTGTGTACCGATTTTTGTACATGTACGTGAAACATAGCTTGAGACGCACTCCGTTGAAAGTGTATATGCACTCAGTTGAAAGTGTAAAGGTGGCGCTATCGAGCCATTTTGCCACACCCAATGGAATATTGGCCCTCCAGGTCTGTTCAGGCCAGGACCCTTATCACACATGTGAAGTTTGGGCAAGAACGGACATTTTATGCCTGAGTTATAACATCTTTTATTCCCATGGCGACACATTGAACTTCGTCTCGGCGCCATGGACACGCCTTTTGACGAAAACTCAAGATCTTCACAAGTAAACATCACACAGGTCTTTAGATTAGACTGACCACAAAAATAACATTGATGTCATAAAATTTCTAGGAGTAGTTTGTCGCAGTGTAAAATATTTCACTTCTTGTTGCCAGCAGGTGGCGCTATGACTATAACTGAATATTGGCATGTGGATCTGTTCAGGTCAAGAGTCTTATCCAACATGTGAAGTTTGGGGCAGATTGGACATTGTATGTCTGAGTTACAGCAACTTCCTTTTTCATGGCAAAACATCGAAATTTGTCAGGCTGCCATGGACACGCCCTCTAACGAAACCTCAAGTCCTTCGCATTTTAACATCGCAAATGGCTTTAGATTACACTGACCAAGTTTGGTGTTCATCTGAATAAATCTCTAGGAGGAGTTTGTTAAAGTACAACCCCTGAAAATGGCAAAAACAACACCAATTTAGCAGGGAAAATTCATTTTTCATGGCGAATCATCGAAATTCGCCAGGCTGCCACGGACACCCCCTTTAATGAAAACTCAAAATCTTAAATCGCAATTTCACATCGCAAAGGCCTTTAGATTAGGCATACCAACTTTGGTGTTGATCTGACTGAATCTCTAGGAGGAGTTCGTTAAAATACAATGCATGGAAATGACAAAAATGACACAAAATTTGCTCATAAAATTAAAAATAACCAACTTCCTGTTGGGTTTCAGATTTTGCTCCAAGATACTTTTTTTAGGTATTGGAGAGATACATGTGTATACCGATTTTCATACATGTACGTGAAACGTAGCTCGAGACGCACACCATTGAATGTGTATAGGTGGCGCTGTCGAGCCATTTTACCACACCCACTTCTGAAACCCATATCAGACGTAAATTTTCGCCAGTTCTGAGGTGTGTGCAAAGTTTCATGACTTTTCGAGCATGTTTAGGCTCTCAAATATGCGATTCATTTTGGAGAAGAATAATAATAATAATAATTAAAGCTGCAAGCAGCAATGAAAGGGCCCTCGCACTCGGGCTCACCACCACCCAGTGCCCATAGGAGGAACAGTGAACGTTGGGCCATATGCTTATAAAATAGTAAATATTTGTGCTACATTTTCTGCTGCCAACAGGTGGCGCTATGATTATAACAGAATATTGACATGTAAATTTATTCAGGCCAGGACTCTTACCAAACATGCAAAGTTTCGGGCAGATCAGACAAGTCATGTTTAAGTTAGTATAAAATAATTCATTTCCTGTTGCCAGCAGGCGGCGCTATACTTAGAATTGAATATTGGCCTTTGTGTTCAGGCCAGTACTCTTATAAAACATGTGATGTTTGGGTAAGATGGGGAATTGTATGCATGAGTTACAACAACTTCCTGTTTTATAGTATTAATAGCATTGCTTTGCACATACTAAGTGTTGCTAGAATGTTTGAAAATATTTCTAGCATGATTAGCACACAATGGCATATTTTACTGTGTTGCAAATAGTGCATAAAAGTGTTAAAAATGACACTTCCTGTTGCCAGCAGGTGGCGCTATGACTATAACCGAATATGGGCATGTGGATTTATTTATGACAGGACCCTTGTCAAACGTGTGAAGTTTGGGGCAGATCGGACATTGCTTGCCTGAGTTACAGCATCTTCCTTTTTCACTGCATTAGTAGCATGCTTTAGCACTTAGCTAAGTGTTGCTAGCATGTTTTAGTATGCTTTTAGAAGGTTGCCAGCATATTTAACCCTTTTTGACACATTTCAATTTGTTCCTAAGAGTCCATAACAGCGTTAACCTTGTCACTTCCTGTTACCAGCAGGTGGCGCTATGACTATAACTGAATTTGGTCATGGGTGTTTGTTCAGAACAAAACACCTATCACACGTGTGACGTTTTGGGAAAATCGGACATTACTTGCCTGAGTTACAGCAACTTCCTTTTCACTACATTAGTAGCATGCTTTAGCCCTTAGCTAAGTGTTGCCAGGATGTATTAGCATGCTTATAAAATTTTGCCAGCCTATTTAACCCTTGTTGATGCCTTTTATTATTTTGCAAGGAGTCCATAACAGTGTTAAACATGCCACTTCCTGTTGCCAGCAGGTGGCACTATGAATATAATTAAATATGGGCATGTTGATGTGTTCAGGACAGGACACTTGTCAAACGTTTGAAGTTTGAGGCAGATCGGACATTGCTTGCATTAGTTACAGCAAATTCCTTTTTCACTGCATCACTAGCATGCTTTAGCATTTAGCTAAGTGTTGCTAGCATGTATTGGTATGTTTCTAGCATGTTGCCAGCCTTTTTAAAACTTGTTGACACTTTTCAATATGTTCCTAGGAGTCCATAACAATATTAACCATGTAACTTCCTGTTACCAGCAGGTGGCGCTATGACTATTACTGAATTTGGTCATGGGTATTTGTTCAGGACAGAACACCCATCACACGTGTGAAGTTCGGGGACAGATTGGACATTGCTTGCCTGATTTACAGCAACTTCCTGTTTCACTGCAATAATATGATGCTTTAGCACTTAGCTAATTGTTGCTAGCATGTATTAGTAGTTTAGCATTTGCCAGCTTATTTAACACTTGTTGGCACTTTTTAATATGTTCCTAGGAGTCCATAACTGTGTTAACCATGTCACTTCCTGTTACCAGCAGGTGGCGCTATGACTATAACTGCATTTGGTCATGGGTGTTTGTTCAGGACAGAAAACCCATAACACGTGTGAAGTTTGGGCAGATCAGACATTGCTTGCCTGAGTTACAGCAACTTCCTGTTTCACTGCATTAGTAGCATGCTTTAGCACTTAGCTAAATGTTGCTAGCATGTATTAGCATGCTTATAAAATTTTGCCAGCCTATTTAACCCTTGTTGATGCCTTTTAATATTTTGCAAGGAGTCCATAACTGTGTTAACCATGTCACTTCCTGTTACCAGCAGGTGGCGCTATGACTATAACTGAATTTGGTCATGGGTGTTTTTTCAGGACAGAACACTCATCACACGTGTGAAGTTTGGGGCAGATCGGACATTGCGTGCCTGAGTTACAGCAACTTCCTTTTTCATTGCATTAGTAGCTTGTTTTAGCACATAGCTAAATGTTGTTAGCATGTATTAGCATGCTTATAAAATTTTGCCAGCCTATTTAACCCTTGTTGATGTCTTTTATTATTTTGTAAAAAGTCCATAACAGTGTTAAACATGCCACTTCCTGTTGCCAGCAGGTGGCACTATGAATATAATTAAATATGGGCATGTTGATGTGTTCAGGACAGGACTCTTGTCAAACGTTTGAAGTTTGAGGCAGATCAGACATTGCTTGCATTAGTTACAGCAAATTCCTTTTTCACTGCATCACTAGCATGCTTTAGCATTTAGCTAAGTGTTGCTAGCATGTATTGGTATGTTTCTAGCATGTTGCCAGCCTTTTTAACACTTGTTGACACTTTTCAATATGTTCCTAGGAGTCCATAACAATGTTAACCATGTAACTTCCTGTTACCAGCAGGTGGCGCTATGACTATTACTGAATTTGGTCATGGGTGTTTGTTCAGGACAGAACTCCCATCACACGTGTGAAGTTCGGGGACAGATTGGACATTGCTTGCCTGATTTACAGCAAATTCCTGTTTCACTGCAATAATATGCTGCTTTAGCACTTAGCTAATTGTTGCTAGCATGTATTAGTAGTTTAGCATTTGCCAGCTTATTTAACACTTGTTGGCACTTTTTAATATGTTCCTAGGAGTCCATAACTGTGTTAACCATGTCACTTCCTGTTACCAGCAGGTGGCGCTATGACTATAACTGCATTTGGTCATGGGTGTTTGTTCAGGACAGAAAACCCATAAAACGTGTGAAGTTTGGGGCAGATCAGACATTGCTTGCCTGAGTTACAGCAACTTCCTGTTTCACTGCATTAGTAGCATGCTTTAGCACTTAGCTAAATGTTGCTAGCATGTATTAGCATGCTTATAAAATTTTGCCAGCCTATTTAACCCTTGTTGATGCCTTTTATTATTTTGCAAGGAGTCCATAACTGTGTTAACCATGTCACTTCCTGTTACCAGCAGGTGATGCTGTGACTATAACTGAATTTGGTCATGGGTGTTTGTTCAGGACAGAACACCCATCACACGTGTGAAGTTTGGGGCAGATCGGACATTGTTTGCCTGAGTTACAACAACTTCCTGTTTCACGGCGAAACATCAAACTTTGTCAGGCCGCCAGGGACACACCCCTTGACGAAAACTCAAAAGCTTCGCAATTTAACGTCACAAAGGTCTTATGATGACCCTCACCAAATTTGAAGATAATCCTATTAAAACTGTAGGAGGAGTTCGTCAAAGTACGAGGCATGGAAACGGCAAAAACTGCACAAAAATCGTACAGGAAATTCAAAATAACTTACTTCCTGTTGGGTTTTGGATTTTGTACCAAGAGACTGTTTTGTAGGTATTGGTGTGTTACACGTGCGTACCGATTTTCATGCATGTACGTGAAACACAGCTCGAGGGACACTCCGTTGAAATTTACCAGGTGGCGCTATCGAGCCATTTTGCCACACCCACTTCTGAAACCTATATCAGATGTAAATTTTCGCCGGTCCTGATGCGTGTGCAAAGTTTCGTGAGTTTTGGAGCATGTTTAGGCCCTCAAAAATGCGCTTCATTAAGAGGGTCCTCACACCTCGGTGCTTGGGCCCTAATAATCATAATTAGTAGCAGTTGTATTTATTATTATGAATACTACAGCAATGTTCACTTCATAAATAATAAAATATTAAATTCAAGTTCTTACTGTTACTATGGCATCAAGAAGGTCCCTCAGTATTTGCCACTTTTCAGGGCTTCTGTATTCAGCATTAATGTCTCAATTGTTTGTAGGAGTGTACCATGAAAACAGTTGTCTTCTCCCTGAAGTATATCCAAGGCAACTGTAAGGGGCTTCATCGCAGTGCAGTACTCCTTTAAAAACTGATGTTCCCTTTCAGTTATCACTGTCAGTCCTAATTTGGAGGAAATGGTGTTAAGGTCTACCATGGATTATTTCACAGGCTCGAGCCACGGCATCATAGAAGGAATTCCATCATGTTATACAAGGTATAAGCAGCCTTTTTGACAACAACTCATCAGCTGTTTCATAGCCAAAGCTGATCGTCTTGTTCCATAGGGGAGTAGATTTGTCAGTAACACTTCTATAAACAGCCTTTGTTGCAGATTTTAACAGCAGCCACTTGTCAACATCTGTGCATGAAATAAGGTTTAGTGTGTGTGATGCACATCTCTTGTGGGGGGGCAAAGTGATCACATCAACATCATTATCATCATTTGCATGCAGAGCATCATTAATGTCTGTAAACGTCACTTCATCGTTATCGTCTTCTTCAGAATCACTTTCCTCAAGTGGCTGGTACCTCTTAAATGCTTTAACAAAATTAGAGCCATTATCAGTCACTGTGATTTTGTGTGTTATCCCTTATGTTGAGTGTACATTGTCAAGCTCAACTGCAATGGCGTCATGATTATGATGCCCCTTAAACCGTCTGCAGGCAAGAGCTGCTTTTTCTCTTTCCATGTTATTTGGATTGATCCAATGTGCTGTCACACTCAGGTAACTTTTATTGTGGGCAGTTCAGATGTCTGCTGTAGTTGAAATGTACTCTAATTCCTCAAATGATGTTTTGAGCTCAATATAATATTTTCTTTTGTATTCACTGTCTATGAATTTAACAAAATGGGACAAACCCCCTTCCTCCTCCCCGTGTTGGTATTTTAGCAAGGATAGCTCTGAATGACTCAGACACCACAGTGGACAGGGGGAGCATGTTTTCAACAACATACCTTGCAATCAATGTGTTCAGCTCAGGCTTGGTCACCTGTTGCGGACCCGAAAAATTGAGCATTGCTTGTTTTAACAGAGTGGCCCCGTCTCCTTCGCTGGAGCTCACGCTAGCTGCATTTGGGGTTGGGTTAGCAGCAGCAACAATTGTTGTGTTAGCATGTGTTGATGTGAGGTGCTTTGTAAGCTCTGAGTTGCTAAGTTGCTGAGTTGTTTTATAAGCTCTAAGTCTTTTTTCCTGGGCATAGCGTGCATGTTACATAAATCATTCTTCCATTTAATTTCAATTAACGAGAAGTAGTGCCGGTACTTTCGAGAACGCTATCTTTGAATTTCCGCTGCTCGTCGCCATTGTCACTGACGCTGTCTTATGTTTAGTGGTTGTCAGGGTGTGCAGTGAGTCAGCATGAGCAGGGCACCACCCACCCAGCCAATCATCATAGCATTTGCAACGGTGTTAAGCTAAGCTTATATGGCCTGTGAAGAAGCTGCCTCCACATTACATGCCATGGCGTTAATGCAGGTTCTTCAGGCTAAGGCACCACAACACCAGAGGGTCACAGAGGGTGTCACAGAGGGTGACTGCCCCCAGTCCCTTGCCACAAACCTGGCAGTGAGCAGAAGAGCAAGATGTCCCGGGATGGGTGACTCAGAGATGGAGTAAGCTGTTCTTGGGGGAAGGTGAAGGCACCTTTCTCTCCCCTGGAGGAGGGAACCTGGATGAGAGAGTGGTTTCTCTTTCTCTGGTTCCCATCCCCCCAAGTTCAGGGGCATCCGCAATACAGCAGTGAAGGCAGACAGTTTTCCAGTCTTGAAGGTGGAGATCACAGTCCCTTCAAGGATGTGACAGAGACCAATAGGGCATTACAGCCCCTTTTTCATTGTACCCAAGAAAGTTGGTGGGTTACAACCAATCCCTTCATCAGTTACCGTTCAAGATGTTCATGCAGGAATGCATCTTCGGGTGCATCCATCCCCGAGATTGGTTTTCAGCGATTGACCTGATGGACACGTACTCCATGTGTTGTCCCTTCCATAACCAAAGAAAAATGCAGCAGTTTACATCCGAAGGATGAGCTTACAGTCCTGTGCAGAAGTCTTAGGCCAGTAGAATTTTCACAAAAAAATAAAAAAAATAAGACATACCTATATATCATATGCTGTAGTGTATCAGTAGAAAATATCAGTTTACATTTCCAAACATTTCTTTTGCCATTAATTGTAATTATTTTTTTTCTATGCACAAGGAGTCTGATAACAGCCTCCATGGAGAGGTCTGATCTCATAATCCAGTCTGTCTAGAATGACATGAAGAAACAGAACAAATTGAGACAGACTTAATCCAGAGGAAATGTCTCTAAAATGCTTGAAGAAACGTATTGGCAAAGCTACAGTACTGTGGACAGTTTGAAGCACTTGTGTAAAAATACTGTCAACTGAGGATGCTTTCAAAAATAATGTCATAAATAGATTTGATTTATCAATTAACTAAAATTGACTAAATCAAATTAACAGTTGGTGTGACCACCATATTTGTTTAAAACAGATTTCTGTTTAGGTACACTTGCACATAGTTTTTCAGGTAGCTTTGCAGATCACTTTCTTGAAGTGCCTTAGGGATGTTGCCACAGTTCTTCTGGATTTAGTCTGTTTCAGTTTGTTTTGTTTCTTCATGTCATTCCAAATAGACTGGATGATGGTGAGATCAGAC
The DNA here is from genome assembly GCF_963082965.1 of Carassius carassius. NCBI lineage: Eukaryota > Metazoa > Chordata > Actinopteri > Cypriniformes > Cyprinidae > Carassius > Carassius carassius. Next base: position 2,866,095 of record NC_081756.1, read on the forward strand.
CTCTCCGTGGATTATTATTATTGTATTATTACAATTAATTAATGGCAAAAGGAATGTTATTTCCTAGAGACACACAACAGCAAACGATAGAAATCACTGGCTTAAAACCAAGTTGAGTGTTTTGGTGGGTTTTTTTTCATTTAACCAGTTTTGACCAGAAGGCATCACCAACATATGGTGTTTCGAGCACTTTGAAACAGTGAATCCCTATTCGAAGCAAATGGTACATTTGATTAAAAGCTTCCAAATGGTTAGTTTCTCCCATTACTATTATCCACATTGCGATGAACTCAATAACAAACTAACAAACCGTGTCAGTCATGTCATCAACATGTGTCACATGGATCTTTATAGAAATGAAAATTGCCATTTTTAAATTCGACAAATATACAAAATTCTTTCATTTATTTTTTTGGCAGCCCTATTGTTGTCTGCATTTCCGTCAATGTGATGGATGTGTGTTATCAGGGTAATATCCTTCTAAAATGTCAGATCGCGTCACACAGGCAATTCCCTCAAGAGCACTCAGTGGGCTTCAGTGATGATCATAGAATTGCCTTATCCAAATACTTGCAGTCTTTGCCACTTGAGAGTGCGTGTGCACAACAGGAAGTAAGTGCACAATACTGTCCGAGGTCTTAATAATGGCAAACTGCAGTGTCCTTCAGTGCACACACTAAATCCACGCTATCTCAAATACTTCTCCAGAGCACGACTTTCACTTATTTTGGGGCAAATATGAGTAGCGGTGTTATTTATTTTGAAAAACATTTGCAACTTCTTTTTACCACTTAATTAGGAGCAGAACAAATTAAATTGTCATGTTATATGAACTACTGAACAGACCTTTAGAAGTTAATTTTAAAATACAAAGTATTTAAAGTTAAAATAAAGCTGTGTAAATACTTGCATTTTTACTGCACTGTAAGTGTTTGACACACACCTGTGGTCTTCATCCTCACTTGAACACTTGGTCCAAATACAGGAAATACGTCTTATATTTGTCAAGTGGTCAAGTGCAAAGACTGCAAGTGTAAGTATTTGGAGAAGGCAATTTAAATAATGCCTCATCCTGTAAAAACAAGTACATCACTGAACATTGTTTCGGGAAAGAAAATACAGTAGAATGTTAATTTCATTACTAAATTTCACAACACAGTTTCTCTCTGAAGCGTCACAGTCTAAAGGATAAAACAACAACAACAGCAAAAACCGCAACCAAACTGGAAAACCTTTATCTTCTATGAGTAATAATGCTTAATTGTTATGACAAATAATTGCACATTTGATAAGCTGAAAAATAATATGATAATACTAATCATAATAATAAAAAATTATGCAAATAATTTATGGTACATAAGTTGGAGGAAATATCTAATTGTATATCCTGTTATAAAAGAAAGAGTTCATCATCATTCTTTCATCTTTCTCCAGATGTGCTGTAGTTTCTACTATTCCAGCAGGAGCTACCTACAGCTACTCGTGTCATGGGATGGAGGGACGTTATGTTATTGTCAGTATTCCTGGAACTTCAATGGTTCTTACTCTCTGTGAAGTGGGAGTCTATGTGATTTTTTCAGGTAATTCAGAGGTACTTTCCTTGTGAATTTGACTTTTTAAGAAATTCTCATTTTATTAAAGTGGTTTTTAATAAAGTTCCTTATAAATAAGCCAGTTGCCAGCTGGTAAAGTCATCATCACGCCCCTGCAGCTGTCTTTACTCCTGAGACAGGATACACATTCACATTGACTGGACCGGCCTGGAATAAAAGCTTTTATAATGCTGTTTGAGCATATCACAACATTTATGGGACAGTTTGTGTCAGATTTTGTTGCTGATTTTAAATATGTTATTTAAATGCATATGTGGCAGGCAGTTTTTGAGTTTTCAGGATTTCTCCATTCAGATGTTTTGGACTTTGTCATAGATACCTGAATTCAAGAAAATCTCCCCTCAAAATAAGTTGGAGTATAAAATATGTAGACTAAAACCATTTCCTGAAACTATTAAATCTTTCAGGTAATTTGGCAACAGGAAGAAACGTCACACAGTCGTCAACCAATGGCAGCTGGATCAGTGAACAGGCCATTGATTTCAATCCAGGAATCATAAAACAGTCGTCAGCATGTTCCTCCACCAATTCTCAGACTAACCCCTGGTGGAGGGTGGATCTGCGTTATATTTACAGAGTTAGTATAATCTTAATCACAAACAGACTAGACTGCTGTCCTGAACGAATAAACGGAGCTGAGATTCGCATCGGAAACTCTCTGGAGAACAACGGCAACAACAATCCCATGTGAGCTTCTCTTTCAGTGGCTTAATATCCATAAAAATCCCTGAAATCACATAAAGAAAGACTAGAAGTCTAAATTATGTTGTCTCTGTGTCTCTCTTCAGATGCGCTGTGATTTCTAGCATTCCAGCTGGTGTTTCCTCCACCTACATTTGTAACAATATGGAGGGTCGATACGTGAATCTGATCATTCCTGGAGATTCAAGGTTTCTTACTCTGTGTGAGGTGGAGGTCTACGGAGAAGGTGTGGTCAAACAAACATATATAAAGTTTTAGGAATTATTCATGACTTCATTTATTTTTTAAATGCAATTTATTAGTTAAAAATGTCAAACTACAACAGTTGCATGCTCTCAGCTTTCAGTAGTTCACTTTCAGCAGTACACATTTGTGTTGGACTCTAAAGCATATCACATTGCAAGTGAACCTGTATTTAATGTCATCTAGGTCTAGGTATTTTTTGGGGATCACTACACAACCTCTAATTACACCGAATTCCCTTCTTTCTCTGTATGTTCACTCTCACGTGCCCTTTCAGGTCCTGTACTGAAGAGAACTTTCCTAAAGTTGAAACTGAAGTCCAGTTGGAGTCTGTCTGATCCTGCGGTGAGAGTCCAGCTCCTGTCACAGGTGAGAGAGCTCAGGAAATATACAGATATCTGAGCTCACTGAGAGCACTTTTAAGAGATCTGCTCATTTCAGCTCCAGTCTGTTTTGGAGGAACGAGGGTTTTCTGACGTTACGCTGCAATGGACTCAACCGCCAGAACAGGAAGTGAAGCCGAAGGAAGCTGCACCAGGTGAGTGTGTTCATACAAACACTGGAAACCTGAAAAGGAATGTTGCTTTTTAAAGAAAACTATTAATATTTAAATGCATGTATTACAAATGAACTGGAAAGTGATGTTTTTTTGATGTAATGAACTGTTTTATTTGCAGCTCAATGTGCTGTAAGAAAGAGACGATGATGATGATGATGATGATGATGATGGGAAACCTAAACTCTCTTTGGATCAGCTTTGATGTCCTTCTTTTACAAGCTTATAGTTTACAATGTTTCATTGTTTAGACAACATATAGAAAAGAAAAAGAATAGAGCAAGTTATTCATTAATTAATTTATTATTATTATTATATATATTTTTTAAGAAATCACGCAGTTAGTGAATTAATAGAGTGTAAGTCTAAAAAGGAGTAGTTTACCCTGAGATACTTCCAGATCTGTGTCCACCAAGAGTGCCGGTTCTGTTTAAGCAATAAAGTTTCTGTTTCTTTACCTGCCTTCGCTTTAGAGTCCTTTTTTGCTACTGAAATGTTGTTTTTTTCCATGTTAAAACAGAAATGCTTGATTATAACTTTGATAAAGATTGTTGAGTCTGTGGGCTCACCACCTGCAGGAGGGAGCGTAAGGGGCCGGTGCATAGTGGATCGGGCAACAGTCATAGGCGAGACCCCCGATGACCCGATCTCTGGACAGGGAATCTGGCTTTAGGGACGTGGAATTTCACCTCGTTGGCGGGGAAGGAGCCTGAGCTTGTGCGGGAGGTCGAGAGGTACCGACTAGAGATAGTCGGATTAACCTCCAAGCACAGCTTGGGCTCTGGAACCACACTTCTTGAGAGAGGCTGGACTCTATACCAGACTCTTGACTCCGTCGTTCTACTGGGGGACTTCAACGCTCACGTGGGCAGTGAAAGTGACACCTGGAGGGGCGTGATTGGGAGGAACGTGATTATCGGTCAATCTACGTTCCTACTCTCACCTATGGTCATGAGCTGTGGGTCATGACCGAAAGCACAAGATCCCGGATACAGGCGGCCGAAATGAGCTTTCTCCATCGGGTGGCTGGGCGCTCCCTTAGAGATAGGGTGAGAAGCTCGGACACTCGGGAGGAGCTCAGAGTAGAGCCGTTGCTCCTCCACATCGAGAGAAGCCAGCTGAGGTGGCTCGGGCATCTATTTCAGGATGCCTCCTGGACGCCTTCCCAGGGAGGTGTTCCAGGCACGTCTCACCGGGAGGAGGCCCCTGGGAAGACCTAGGACATGCTGGAGGGACTATGTCTCCCGAGTGGCCTGGGAACGCCTCGGGGTCCCCCTGGGAGAGCTGGAAGAAGTGGCTAGGGTGAGGGAAATCTGGGCATCTTTGCTTAGAATGTTGCCCCCGCGACCCGGCCCCAGATAAGTCGAAGATGATGGATGGATGGAGTCAGTCATGTGTATTGATGTTTGAAAATGAAGAGGTAGCACTTTCAGTCTGATGCAGAGAAGATACAAAATATGAAAGAATGTGAGCAAGGAAAGTGATGATTTTCTAAAGATGTTGAAATGGCAGATGCTGCATCATGTCTTATCTGGCGTTCACAAGCGATTTGAAGACACTTTGTCAGTGTGGTGTAAAATGCATGAATAATTCTACATACTTTATTATCTGGATTAGAATGTATCTGGATTTATAATGCTCATATTCCATGTCCTAAACTCCGGTTCTAATCTTACTTGCCCTAGAGCAAGTTTATTATTTGAGAGTTCAAACACCTGTTGTGGGTAGGGGTTGTCAGGGAAAGAAGGGGGTGTGAGTGGGAGCACACATTTTTTTATTAACATGATTAATTAAATGTTTATGAATTTAACTAATTTAACATTAACCTGCTTCCTTCTGTTCTCATGACTTCTAATAAATAAAAATAAATTAATGTACACTATAAATAAATAAGTAAATAAAAAATAAAAATACTACAAAAAGTTAGAAATCAAATTAAAGGAAATTACTTCTAAACTCATTGAATACTAATGACCAACCGGACATGTGTAGAATTCAAATTTAAATAATATATTACATTTCCAGTGTTTATATTATTATTATAATAAAATTTCCATGAATGGAACACTGAAACTATAAATTATGGGTAACACTTCATTTGAAGGGGTGTTCATAAGACACTTCATGAATTTGTTTATGACTTATGAAGTTTATGAGAACTGTCATTAAGTGTCATTCACACAGCTATGCCATTTTAATGCCAAGATTACATTGTTTGAGATGTCTTTGTCATGACAACTTGACATTTCCAAAACAACATAACCTGTCATGAATCTGTCATAAACATGACACAGCAGATTAATTATCAAATTTAAGAAATTAATTAATGTTATGGGTTAACATTACATTAAACTGTCATGTGGTTGTCATAAGGCCATTATAATTGTATCATGAATTATATCATGTCCGGCCACTTTTATTCAGTGAGAGAGGGTAAAGTATGGCTTGTCTCAAAAAATTTGATTGATGAGGGTCATAAAAGCCATCTGTTCTGGACACCTGTTTGTACACCCCCCTCCCCTCCCTGTACAGCCAGTGACCTTAATATGAACTTATGAACCCAAGGAGGAATTTCGGAGGGAGGGAGAAGTGTTGGGAAGCTATGTGCTTTTTTTAAACTTTGAAAAGGGCGAAATCATGAAAATGGTGTAAGGGAAGATTTTATTAAGGTTTTAAATACAAAGTGCATTTCAAGAAAAAGGTTATAAACACATAGCACCAATGGAAACAATGTAATGATCGTTTTCGTAGTTGGAAAAGTGTAAAAACGTTGTTAAAGTTGTTACAAATGAAATAAAACTAGGTTACTGGTTATTTATCTAAAACAACCAACCAAACAAGTCAAAACTATCAGATATGTTTTCGTTAAGCAATACGTGAAAAAGATGTGACAGCTTGTAGCATTACAATTTAAAAATGGTGTTTTGTTACCAGCTAGAAAAGAAAGAAAACTAGGTAATAGAGTTTTAGCATTTGTACCTTACCTCAAACTGAAAAAAAGAAATGAATGTAAAGCAGCGATACAAACCTTGTCAAAACTATGTTGTACTTTACCACTAACTAAAATTTTACTGACAAGAGTTAAACAAAAGAAAAAAAGAAAAAAAAAGATCTCACAGCAAAGTGTTACAACGTCTCCGGTAACGTTCGCTCGACTCAAAAAAAAAAAAAAAAGAAGCTAACGTAAGCAATGTTATAAACCAAGAAAGTAGGCGTTTGTCACGTCGGGTGAAAAGTTAAAACAAAAGAAAAAAAAGGTAACTTAGGCATTTACGCTGATCTCAAAGAAAATACACCGGACCCGTCTTTAAAACACCAGCACAAGATACTTGTCAAAACTATGCTGTACTTTACCACTAACTACAATTTTTTAAATCTAGACTGTTAAACGAAAGAAAATAAAAAGATCCTCCGGCAGAGTTGCGAAGCGTCCGTAAAACAACCTCCCGGCACCGATGAACAGTTAGAATGAGGCTTGGGAATGCTCCGGAAATAAACCACGCCTCCAGCGCTAGAGAGGGCCGGGCAGGAGGCGTGATAGCAGCATCAAATAGATTTAAATGTTACAATAATTAAACTAAGTAGTTTTTAATAAATAGACATCAGTCCTTAATTAGTGAAAACTTTATATCCGTTTAAACATATGGTCAATTTTTACTTTTTAAATGATGTAGGCCTATACGATTTTTATTTACTTTTAGGCTAGTCTTAAAAAAAAAAAAAAACATGGTTGAAAAAGCGTTATTTGTTTTTAATGTGTTAAGTTAATTACTTTAATCTATGACTAGTCTAAATCTAGACTATCTCCGTCGATATATCTTTTATTTTCGTCAAGCTTAATTTCTCAAGCTATGTCAATTAACACACACACACACACTTTCCTTCTGTCAAGCTTGTGTCGCGTTATCTAGTAAATAAACCAGACGTCATCTCAAGCACCGAAAAGCGAGTGTCTCCGCTTTCTGGCATCTGTGTGATTCCTGGCGCGTGCATATCAGTTAGACATCAAGCGGTTGTAAAAACATCTAACGGGTTTTGAAATGCTTGTAACTGGCTTGTGAAACTAACTAATTTCAATGTACATCTGTGTCATTTAACAGGCCAAAAATCCATCCCAAAGACCCCAATGTAAGTTTTAACAAGACAGAGGTTAGTATATATATATATATATATAGGATTTTTATTTTAATTACATTTATCATTTTTATTCACAAGGTGATTTTTTAAACACAAATGCACACAGGTCATACAAACAAGTGTAGTCTACCTTGCTTTTTTCAAGCCTCAATACACACACACACATACTTTCCTTCTCCCATGCTTATTCTGTGAAACATTTCTATAGCCACATCTTTATTTATCAAAATCTAAAATGAGATCTGATTTATTGCTATATTAAATGCTTCTGTAAGCTGTAATCTTTCGTTGTCATATCTTTTACATTTTATTAAAATAGGTTCAACTGTTTCACAATATCACATTTAACACAAAGTCCAGACACATGTATTTCATCTTATAAATAATGACTGATTAAGTGCAATGTGTCCAATTCTATGGCGAGATCTTCTCTTCTATTCCCAAAAATTCTCCTTTCATTTCCAACTGAATATTATATAAATGCCGTCCTTTATTCTAACCACCCCCCTTTAATTTGACACGTATCTTTTTATTTTTTATTTATTTTTTAATTAAACCTTTTATTTCTAATTTACTCATTGGAGTATTAAATACGATGTCTGACATTTTAATGCTTTTATCTGGTCCACTACTTTCATTACCTTCATTAACTATATATGTGGGTATCCATACAAAATAAATCTTTGTTTTTGCTTGTATTCTGAACAAACTCTGTAAAATGCCTGATAAAATGCCTGATGAATGAAGCTTCACCACTCTTTAAACTTGATAGTACTGAAAATGAGTCTGAACATATGACTACTTTAGGTATATTAATGTGCTCAACCCCACTGAAGAGCCAAAAATATGACAATCATTTCTGTAGTATAAACAGACGGATGATTAGATGTTCTTTCTGGAATTCTATACCTAACCCTTGGAACATAGGCCTATATAGCTGCTGCTGCGGCTGTATGGACTGTTTCAGGATCTTTAGATACATCTATGTATATGAGTTACATGCTCTTTATTTTTAATCTAAACAAAAGTCCTTGATGTTTTATTTTATTTTAATAAGCCACTCACACTTACTTTAGTAACCTTAATCATTAAATATGTCTTTTATTTTGTTAATATTAACTTCTACGAAATTCTACATTCATAAATGTATGTTTTTCAATATTCCACCACGTTTAGTGCAGTAACGTGCGGTGAAATCTTGTCATGGGTAGGCTGTGACCTATCAATGTGTGGAATATATGTTCATATATTCATTCAGTTAATTTAGCAACCCAAATTCATATCAGGCATCATCAGATCGCTGCCTGCATTCAGCAAAGTCAGTCATGTGAGGCTAATGCACAATCAAATATAATAATCAAATTAATGGACACATCTATCTTATGACTTATACAACAAACAAATGTTTTGTGCGGGACACAGAGAAGGAGGCGGCGCGGCAGCCTAGTCAGTCCATCAAAATGCGCAAACACGCACAGACAGCCACGGCGCACACACACACACACACACACACTTTTGGTCTGGTGACGGCGCACCAGGCTACAGTCAGAAAACATTGCGTCAGCAGTACAGCTTTAAAGTACAAAAACAGCTTATTCGCTCCTACAAACTGCTAGGCGCACACACCGACACGCAAGTATACTAGATGCTAGTATTCGGGAAGTGCGCGGATTGAGTGAGAGCGAGTAGATCACGTGACATGAAGCAAGCTCGGTCTCTGCCTCAATGTTGATAATTCAAGACAGCATGAGAACTGACTGCGCATGCGCAAATCTACATAAACTACGTTCTATGGACCAAAGAGGCACTGCTCACCTCTGCCTCAATGGCCATGGCTTTTGAATTTCCTGCATGAAACAACGGTTTTTAGGAGCAAACAATGGCAAAATGAGTATATTATGTGTATTCCTGAAAATTTTTGTTACAAAAAATAATATTTGGAATAAAATTAATGCAATTACTAATGTGGTGATTTAATAAAGCTCTTGGAATTAATAAATGTAATGTCAACATTTCCTTTGGTGAGGCACTGCCTACCCTGCCTACCCTGACCGCACGTCCCTGGTTTAGTGGCGTTTAAAGAGGAACTTGTGATGTATTTGGACACGTTAAAAGGAATGAAAAGTCCCAAAGCAAGATCTTTGTATTCTTCATTAGAGGACTTTGGTTTCTTAATGTAAAAATCTGTTACCCCCCCCCCCCCCCCACCTACTTTTTCGTTATTTATCTTTATATTTTTATTTTTCTTAAGTGTTGTTTTATATATTTTACATTTATTTTGTTTTATGATGTACAGAGTGTGAACAAACATTTAGTGTAATCTCAAAGCATCAAATGGGGGAAGTCGTGGCCTAATGGTTAGAGAGTCGGACTCCCAATCGAAAGGTTGTGAGTTCGAGGCCCGGGCTGGCAGGAATTGTGGTTGGGGGGAGTACATGTACAGTTCTCTCTCCACCTTCAATACCACGACTTAGGTGCCCTTGAGCAAGGCATCGAACCCCCAACTGCTCCCCGGGTGCTGCAGCATAAATGGCTGCCCACTGCTCCGGGTGTGTGCTCACAGTGTGTGTGTGTGTGTTCACTGCTCTGTGTGTGTGCATTTCGGATGGGTTAAAGAGCACGAATTCTGAGTATGGGTCACCATACTTGGCTGAATGTCACTTCACTTTCACTTTCAAATAAAAAATAAAAAACACACACTAACACTTCCCCAACCACCCTAATAATGTTGGTCGCAAAGGTTTAAATGTATGTTAAAAGAATTAAACAAAGTAATGTTTTTAATAACAACACATCAGTTCTCATTTGATTAAAACATTCTACCTGGTTTTAATATTAGACCGATGTTTTTACTTTAAAATTAGGTTAACCTATACGATTAAATTTTTTCATCTCAACAAAATTCCTTGTTGGAAAAAGTGTTGTTTTATTTAATTTTAATAAGTCACTCACACATACTTTAGTAGTCTAAACCCTTGAATACGTCTTTTATGTTGTCAATATTAACTTATATCATTGCTATGACATTGCTATATCAATTAAAACATGCGTTTAGACATACACAAATATTAAACAGGAGTGAAATGTTTTGGAAAGTCTTTGATTTTCTTGCCAAAGAAACTTTTACAACATTACAGGAAAGGCTAAATATTTCATCTCTAGTAGTGCGTAGAAAAGCGTCTGGTGTCTTTGTGTTTACTTTTACGACCACGTCAGCGAAGACTGTAAAACATCTAAAGGTTTTTGGGGGTTTGCAACTCAATTGTAATCTAATTAGTTTTCCGGGGTTCTGGTGTTGTAAATGGTGTGCTGCAGGTCAGCTAAAGTAAAAAAAAAAAGTTTGTGTATTCAGTGATCAAAGGGGACAATTTCAACTTTATGACTTAGATCTTTTTTTTTTTTTTAGCTGAAAGTTCATTTACTGGTCAAAAGGATGTGAAATCTTTTAACAAGTCAGATCATATAGGAAAATATAGTTTAATTCAAATTAATTTAGTTTATTTTAGTTAGATTTATAATTTTTATAAACCCCTAGAGCTTTCAACCTCAACATAGACGTACTGAGAATGCAAACAAGTACACACACACACACACACACACACACAAACACACACACACAGATACAAATGTAAACATACAGAAAACATGAACATGTAACCAAACAAATACAAATAAACACTCAAACAGGTACATGAATACACAAACAAACAAACAAAATAGGTCACAAACACGAAAATACCTATATTAGATTGAAAATGAGTTGTCATAAGTTTTCTTTGAAACCAAAAGTGTTTGTTGCTACAAATGTCTCACAGAACTTTATACAATAGATTAGACGTCCTTTCTCACTTTCCAAACGGTGTTGTTAACCATGATGTTTAAAATAGTTAAAAAAGTACTTTTTTTAGCTTTCATGTAGGATTCATGTCAGCACTCAAATGTTTTTAGCAAGAGTCCAGAGACAGATGAAAATAGATGCGTGAAGAAAAAAATTAAGAGTTTTTTAATGTCAGACTAGTTGGTTTAGATTGTTTAAAACAATTTAGTTTATGCATTTCTCTTGAATGTGTGTACGGTAACTGTTGCATACATGAAGCAGAAGAAATACATAAGCTCATAAATGTATTGTGGTTGATGTTAAACAATAAAAAATATTATTCATATATCATAACTTACTTTCTTTTCAAAACACAATAAACATTCTTATGACTTTTTAACTGCGAACAACCGGTTTGGTTGGAAAATAAATAAAAACATTATGTTTCTAAGTTAGAATGCTTATAGTTTGTAGTAAAATCACATATATAAGCTAAAACATTTTTCTTTCAAACCACGCGGTTTTCACACACATTCCTCACAAAACTGCCGACAAAGACCTTAAGTTTTTGTTTTAACGTTTAGCTATAACTGAGATCTTGGGGGAATTATTTTATGCACAGGTTTGGGGAGGTTACTATGAACTTTGCAATAGGTTATAGATCACAAATGACCCTATTTAAAATCTAAAAGGTTGTGCAACTATATCAATTTCTTTAAAAAAGTAATGTAACTGATTACATTTTATTACATGTTTTAAGACTTGTAATGTTTTCAACCGTTAATCTTTTGAAACGTGTAAACAGGACGGGGTTAACAGTGCTCAACAACTAATGCCTGTCAGACTTTTCAAAATCCTTCATCACTTAAATTAGGATTGTGATCGTGATTTCATTTTAAAGCACAACCACCACGAAATCAGATTTGCTTGGAGATTAAATACATAGAGTAGTTAGAGTAGTTAAGGTGGTTTATGAAATATATCAATTAAATCTGTACGTGTGTGAAAAAATATTCAGATGGAACATTTTCATAATTAACCGCAATTTAATTATTTTTTCTGTGACTGTAACTGATTACATTTTATTTTTGTATTCAAATGATATAATTTAGCTATATGTAACTAGTTGACCCCTAACACTGATTATGCATTCTGACAATAATAGATTGTGAAAGTGTTCATTATCCTCTTTAACTTTAAAAATGCGGACAGTGTCGCTTAACACTAGTTTGGCAAACAAGTGTTTGCTCTTAAAACAACCCCATACCCTGACTTGAAAGCACCGTAACAAGTATAGCCATTGCAGAAAGTTATTATAGAGATGCAGTAAGATAAACTCTGGATGCACGATTGACCGACTAATGAAAATTTTACCATATTATTACAAGGCCCTGCTTACCTAGTTTTATGATGAAATATGTCTGTAAAAATAAACAAACATACACACAATCTCCAGAACGGGGTCTGATGATGGGGGTTCATCATTTCCTGATGAAGACAGACTGGATATTCAGACCACAGCAGCAGGACACGAATGTCTTTTTCTAAAGATAAAGACAATTATTTGGTTTCAGGACACACGCATCCTAATGGTTCACAAGATAACATAACAACGGTTGCTCCATTACAGCATAGCCAACCCTATTTTAGCCTGTTTTAGCACATGTACAGTATATCGTATTATTCTTGAATATAGTCGTTTAGTCTAAATATGTGTTAACAGTTATTTATTGTTATTATATGTATTATATGTTTTTGTTTTACAAAGGGGTTCAATTTAATACTGTTAACTAATACCTCATTCAAGCTATGTAGATCTTCAGGTCAGGGAACTACAATACCCATCATACACCTTTGCAAAGATTTCTACACTGTTTGTGAAGTATACGCTCCTTCCATGTTGTGATGTTACAAATCTCTTTTTTGTGATCTGTTTTAGTGATGCAAAGTCCGATTCACTTCATAAACAAACTGTCCAAATTCATTTGTGTTGTTTGTGTTCGCAGTTTAGGTACAGTGCCTCTGTCATTTGTTTAACTTTAACATCGGTTTTTAGTCAGTTACAAAGGTGTCAGGCATTAAGTTTTTGTATTTTTAACTAACCTTATTATGACAGAGTTACAGGTTTCGGGTGTTTTTGGTGAGTGTAAGCGTTGAAAACTTAAATGTGACCGTCGAGTAACGTTAGCTACTCAAACGAAGACAAATTGTGTAAGTGTTCATTAAGATGCCGAAATGAAAATAAGCGTACAAATATCCATAATGACAATAAGTACAATATACCCTAAAGACACAATAGCCCCTGCTAAGTACACCTAAAATTTGCTAGAGTGGTGAGATATTTACGTTTACATTTATTCATTTAGCAGATGCTTTTATCCAAAGCAACTTACAGATGAGGACGGTGGAAGCAATCAAAACAACAAAAAGAGCAATGATATATATGTGTTATAACAAGTCTCAGTTAGGTTAACACAGTACACGAAGCATGGGCTTTTAAATAATATAATAAATAAAAAGAAAACAGATTGAATAAAAAGAATAAAGCAAGTTAGAGAACTTTACACACACACACATATAAATAGATATATACCGCAAAGTTTTTCATAGCGTTACACTTTGAAACCAGAACGATTATGTTTCCATGATTTTGTTAGCTCTTTCTGTTTGAATCTGTTTACCGTAGTTTTCACCATCCCAATTGCAATGGTTTGGTCTTACGCTTAGGGCCTTATACGACTCGTTTTCCCAGTTTTTTGGTCTCGTGTAAGTGGGTCTCTTTGTTCATACAAAGCAATATTTCTGTGAATTGGGGTATTAAAATATTGCTTTAAACATCGTCTTCATTCGAGACGTTTACTTAACATCATTATATTATCCTAGTTTATATCAGATATAAGATATGTTGCTTATTATTATTGAATTGTTAACAAACAAACCAAAATATCACGGCCGACTCGAGTGATCATCTTGGGCGGAGCCATCTTGGGCGTGACCAATGTTTATGACTTCCTGATGACAATCCCCCATCGTGTACATCATACAAGGGGTTGAGGGTGGGTCCGATCACTAAAACCAACAAAGACCGTCTGATAAACGCTACAGTTGCCTGCTGTGAACAATAAACTATACAATAAATCTATAAACCGGAAATTCATCATGAATTAAAACAGTACATCCGCATTCGGCGACAAAGTTCTATATCGATTAGGGGCAAAGTTTATGCCTTGGAAAGAATCGAATTCTGAAAAAGTCGTCTGACGCTGCACAAAGACCCATGAAGGGTAAATGGAGCGGCGCTGTTGAGGTCGAAAAACTGGAGTGCGCCGCCGGAAACACTTGTTCTGTAAAAGACATTATCGACCCTGTTTTTAAACTACACTACAGAGGAGAGATGATCGGTCTGATGCAAAAGATCATCACGGCGGAATGCGACCCAAATCACGATTGTACGGGCGATAGCAAGAGGGAAAAAAATCTCAGTAACCAAATGAAACTTGTAAGAAGCCTGAAATATACATGGCCTGATTTGACAAGCATATTTTTAACTGGCATGGACCCGGTGTATGTTTCTGCACGTAAAATTCTGGAAGTGATGTCTGAATGTGAGGACGTTAATGACATTCTCTATCTGTGTACATCTGTAACAGATCAATGTGTGCTGTTGGCTTCCAAAAATTATGATTCTATGACCTGTGAAATTGTTGCATCGTTGGTTGATTTTATATTGGAGCAAAACATGTTAATCTGCAGAGATTTTCTATTCTGGTTAGATTGCCTGTAATGTCATATTTGTTTTTAATGACGATTTGATCATTTTCTTCACTACATTGATGTATATTCAACAATATAGTGTTGAAATAAAAGATTGATCCACTTCACTCGCTATCTGTTCTCTGAGTTCAGAAACTTTTTTGTTTGTTTGTTAACAATTCAATAATAATAAGCAACATATCTTATATCTGATATAAACTAGGATAATATAATGATGTTAAGTAAACGTCTCGAATGAAGACGATGTTTAAAGCAATATTTTAATACCCCAATTCACAGAAATATTGCTTTGTATGAACAAAGAGACCCACTTACACGAGACCAAAAAACTGGGAAAACGAGTCGTATAAGGCCCTAAGCGTAAGACCAAACCATTGCAATTGGGATGGTGAAAACTACGGTAAACAGATTCAAACAGAAAGAGCTAACAAAATCATGGAAACATAATCGTTCTGGTTTCAAAGTGTAACGCTATGAAAAACATTGCGGTATATATCTATTTATATGTGTGTGTGTAAAGTTCTCTAACTTGCTTTATTCTTTTTTATTCAATCTGTTTTCTTTTTATTTATTATATTATTTAAAAGCCCATGCTTCGTGTACTGTGTTAACCTAACTGAGACTTGTTATAACACTTATATATCATTGCTCTTTTTGTTGTTTTGATTGCTTCCACCGTCCTCATCTGTAAGTCGCTTTGGATAAAAGCGTCTGCTAAATGAATAAATGTAAACGTAAATATCTCACCACTCTAGCAAATTTTAGGTGTACTTAGCAGGGGCTATTGTGTCTTTAGGGTATATTGTACTTATTGTCATTATGGATATTTGTACGCTTATTTTCATTTCAGCATTTTAATGAACACTTACACAATTTGTCTTCGTTTGAGTAGCTAACGTTACTCGACGGTCACATTTAAGTTTTCAACGCTTACACTCACCAAAAACACCCGAAACCTGTAACTCTGTCATAATAAGGTTAGTTAAAAATACAAAAACTTAATGCCTGACACCTTTGTAACTGACTAAAAACTGATGTTAAAGTTAAACAAACGACAGAGGCACTGTGCTTAAAACTGCGAACACAAACATCACTAACTTAAATTAACAAAAGACAATAACCACCAATATGTGTTCACACAGTTAACTTTATTTAGATGATTCAGCATAAACTTATATGAACAGATGATAATAAACACCAATATGTGTTCACACAATAAATTTATTTAGATGATTCACGGAAATAAAATGACTCTTGAGTTGTTAGAAGAGAAAAATGTTTACTGACATAACTGCGAAAATGACTTAAGGGCTCTATGAATCGGTTCATTGAACCAAACTGTCCAAATGAATCATTTTCCAGAAGTGAATCGAACTTTGCATCACTAAAACAGATCACAAAAAAGAGATTTGTAACATCACAACATGGAAGGAGCGTATACTTCACAAACAGTGTAGAAATCTTTGCAAAGGTGTATGATGGGTATTGTAGTTCCCTGACCTGAAGATCTACATAGCTTGAATGAGGTATTAGTTAACAGTATTAAATTGAACCCCTTTGTAAAACAAAAACATATAATACATCTAATAACAATAAATAACTGTTAACACATATTTAGACTAAACGACTATATTCAAGAATAATACGATTTACTGTACATGTGCTAAAACAGGCTAAAATAGGGTTGGCTATGCTGTAATGGAGCAACCGTTGTTATGTTATCTTGTGAACCATTAGGATGCGTGTGTCCTGAAACCAAATAATTGTCTTTATCTTTAGAAAAAGACATTCGTGTCCTGCTGCTGTGGTCTGAATATCCAGTCTGTCTTCATCAGGAAATGATGAACCCCCATCATCAGACCCCGTTCTGGAGATTGTGTGTATGTTTGTTTATTTTTACAGACATATTTCATCATAAAACTAGGTAAGCAGGGCCTTGTAATAATATGGTAAACATGTCATAAGTCGGTCAACTGTGCATCCAGAGTTTATCTTACTGCATCTCTATAATAACTTTCTGCAATGGCTATACTTATCACAGTGTTTTCAAGTCGGGGTCTGGGGGTTCTTTTAAGAGCAAACCCTTGTTTGCCAAACTAGTGTTAAGCGACAATGTCCGCATTTTTAAAGTTAAAGAGGATAATGAACACTTTCACAATCTATTATTGTCAGAATGCATAATCAGTGTTAGGGGTCAACTAGTTACATATAGCTAAATTATATCATTTGAATACAAAAATAAAATGTAATCAGTTACAGTCACAGAAAAAATAATTAAGTTGCGGTTAATTATGAAAATGTTCCATCTGAATATTTTTTCACACACGTACAGATTTAATTGATATATTTCATAAACCACCTTAACTACTCTAACTACTCTATGTATTTAATCTCCAAGCAAATCTGATTTCGTGGTGGTTGTGCTTTAAAATGAAATCACGATCACAATCCTAATTTAAGTGATGAAGGATTTTGAAAAGTCTGACAGGCATTAGTTGTTGAGCACTGTTAACCCCGTCCTGTTTACACGTTTCAAAAGATTAACGGTTGAAAACATTACAAGTCTTAAAACATGTAATAAAATGTAATCAGTTACATTACTTTTTTAAAGAAATTGATATAGTTGCACAACCTTTTAGATTTTAAATAGGGTCATTTGTGATCTATAACCTATTGCAAAGTTCATAGTAACCTCCACAAAACTGTGCATAAAATAATTCCCCCAAGGTCTCAGTTATAGCTAAACGTTAAAACAAAAACTTAAGGTCCTTGTTGGCAGTTTTGTGAGGAATGTGTGTGAAAACCGCGTGGTTTGAAAGAAAAATGTTTTAGCTTATATATGTGATTTTACTACAAACTATAAGCATTCTAACTTAGAAACATAATGTTTTTATTTATTTTTTATTTTCCAACCAAACCAGTTGTTCGCAGTTAAAAAGTCATAAGAATGTTTATTGTGTTTTGAAAAGAAAGTAAGTTATGATATATGAATAATATTTTTTATTGTTTAACATCAACCACAATACATTTATGAGCTTATGTATTTCTTCTGCTTCATGTATGCAACGGTTACCGTACACACATTCAAGAGAAATGCATAAACTAAATTGTTTTAAACAATCTAAACCAACTAGTCTGACATTAAAAAACTCTTAATTTTTTTTCTTCACGGTTTCAAAAGAAACGAAAAAAAAAAAAGATTTCACATCCTTTTGACCAGTAAATGAACTTTCAGCTAAAAAAAAAAAAAGATCTAAGTCATAAAGTTGAAATTGTCCCCTTTGATCACTGAATACACAAACTTTTTTTTTACTTTAGCTGACCTGCAGCACACCATTTACAACACCAGAACCCCGGAAAACTAATTAGATTACAATTGAGTTGCAAACCCCCAAAAACCTTTAGATGTTTTACAGTCTTCGCTGACGTGGTCGTAAAAGTAAACACAAAGACATCAGACGCTTTTCTACGCACTACTAGAGATGAAATATTTAGCCTTTCCTGTAATGTTGTAAAAGTTTCTTTGGCAAGAAAATCAAAGACTTTCCAAAACATTTCACTCCTGTTTAATATTTGTGTATGTCTAAACGCATGTTTTAATTGATATAGCAATGTCATAGCAATGATATAAGTTAATATTGACAACATAAAAGACGTATTCAAGGGTTTAGACTACTAAAGTATGTGTGAGTGACTTATTAAAATTAAATAAAACAACACTTTTTTTCCAACAAGGAATTTTGTTGAGATTAAAAAATTTAATCGTATAGGTTAACCTAATTTTAAAGTAAAAACATCGGTCTAATATTAAAACCAGGTAGAATGTTTTAATCAAATGAGAACTGATGTGTTGTTATTAAAAACATTACTTTGTTTAATTCTTTTAACATACATTTAAACCTTTGCGACCAACATTATTAGGGTGGTTGGGGAAGTGTTAGTTTTAGTGTGTGTTTTTTATTTTTTATTCGATGCTTTAAACCTTAAAAACAAAGACGTACATTACTGGTAGATTTAAAAATACGGTCTGAGATTACACTAAATGTTTGTTCACACTCTGTACATCATAAAACAAAATAAATGTAAAATATATAAAACAACACTTAATAAAAATAAAAATATAAAGATAAATAACGAAAAAGGAGGGGGGGGGGGGGGGGTAACAGATTTTCACATTAAGAAACCAAAGTCCTCTAATGAAGAATACAAAGATCTTGCTTTGGGACTTTTCATTCCTTTTAACGTGTCCAAATACATCACAAGTTCCTCTTTAAACGCTACTTAACGTGGTGGAATATTGAAAAACATACATTTATGAATGTAGAATTTCGTACCAGAAGTTAATATTAACAAAATAAAAGACATATTTAATGATTAAGGTTACTAAAGTAAGTGTGAGTGGCTTATTAAAATAAAATAAAACATCAAGGACTTTTGTTTAGATTAAAAATAAAGAGCATGTAACTCATATACATAGATGTATCTAAAGATCCTGAAACAGTCCATACAGCCGCAGCAGCAGCTATATAGGCCTATGTTCCAAGGGTTAGGTATAGAATTCCAGAAAGAACATCTAATCATCCGTCTGTTTATACTACAGAAATGATTGTCATATTTTTGGCTCTTCAGTGGGGTTGAGCACATTAATATACCTAAAGTAGTCATATGTTCAGACTCATTTTCAGTACTATCAAGTTTAAAGAGTGGTGAAGCTTCATTCATCAGGCATTTTATCAGGCATTTTACAGAGTTTGTTCAGAATACAAGCAAAAACAAAGATTTATTTTGTATGGATACCCACATATATAGTTAATGAAGGTAATGAAAGTAGTGGACCAGATAAAAGCATTAAAATGTCAGACATCGTATTTAATACTCCAATGAGTAAATTAGAAATAAAAGGTCTAATTAAAAAATAAATAAAAAATAAAAAGATATGTGTCAAATTAAAGGGGGGTGGTTAGAATAAAGGACGGCATTTATATAATATTCAGTTGGAAATGAAAAGAGAATTTTTGGGAATAGAAGAGAAGATCTCGCCATAGAATTGGACACATTGCACTTAATCAGTCATTATTTATAAGATGAAATACATGTGTCTGGACTTTGTGTTAAATGTGATATTGTGAAACAGTTGAACCTATTTTATTAAAATGTAAAAGATATGACAACGAAAGATTACAGCTTACAGAAGCATTTAATATAGCAATAAATCAGATCTCATTTTAGATTTTGATAAATAAAGATGTGGCTATAGAAATGTTTCACAGAATAAGCATGGGAGAAGGAAAGTATGTGTGTGTGTGTGTGTGTGTGTGTGTGTGTGTGTATTGAGGCTTGAAAAAAGCAAGGTAGACTACACTTGTTTGTATGACCTGTGTGCATTTGTGTTTAAAAAATCACCTTGTGAATAAAAATGATAAATGTAATTAAAATAAAAATCCTACATATATATATACTAACCTCTGTCTTGTTAAAACTTACATTGGGGTCTTTGGGATGGATTTTTGGCCTGTTAAATGACACAGATGTACATTGAAATTAGTTAGTTACACAAGCCAGTTACAAGCATTTCAAAACCTATGCACGCGCCAGGAATCACACAGATGCCAGAAAGCGGAGACACTCGCTTTTCGGTGCTTGAGATGACGCCTGGTTTATTTACTAGATAACGCGACACAAGCTTGACAGAAGGAAAGTGTGTGTGTGTGTGTTAATTGACATAGCTTGAGAAATTAAGCTTGACAAAAATAAAAGATATATCGACGGAGATAGTCTAGATTTAGACTAGTCATAGATTAAAGTAATTAACTTAACACATTAAAAACAAATAACGCTTTTTCAACCATGTTTTTTTATTTTTTTTATTTTTTAAGACTAGCCTAAAAGTAAATAAAAATCGTATAAGCCTACATCATTTAAAAAGTAAAAATTGACCATATGTTTAAACGGATATAAAGTTTTCACTAATTAAGGACTGATGTCTATTTATTAAAAACTACTTAGTTTAATTATTGTAACATTTAAATCTATTTGATGCTGCTATCACGCCTCCTGCCCGGCCCTCTCTAGCGCTGGAGGCGTGGTTTATTTCCGGAGCATTCCCAAGCCTCATTCTAACTGTTCATCGGTGCCGGGAGGTTGTTTTACGGATGCTTCGCAACTCTGCCGGAGGATCTTTTTATTTTCTTTCGTTTAACAGTCTAGATTTAAAAAATTGTAGTTAGTGGTAAAGTACAGCATAGTTTTGACAAGTATCTTGTGCTGGTATTTTAAAGACGGGTCCGGTGTATTTTTTTTGAGATCAGCGTAAATGCCTAAGTTACCTGAGTCGAGCGAACGTTACCGGAGACGTTGTAACACTTTGCTGTGAGATCTTTTTTTTTTTTTTTTTCTTTTGTTTAACTCTTGTCAGTAAAATTTTAGTTAGTGGTAAAGTACAACATAGTTTTGACAAGTATCTTGTCTGATGTATTTTCTTTGAGATCGGCGTAAATGCCTACCTCTTTTTCTTTTGTTTTAACTTTTCTCTAACATCGTGACAAAACTCCTACTTTTCTGGTTTGTATCGCTGCTTTACATTCATTTCTTTTTTTCAGTTTGAGGTAAGGTACAAATGCTAAAACTCTATTACCTAGTTTTCTTTCTTTTCTAGCTGGTAACAAAACACCATTTTTAAATTGTAATGCTACAAGCTGTCACATCTTTTTCACGTATTGCTTAACGAAAACATATCTGATAGTTTTGACTTGTTTGGTTGGTTGTTTTAGATAAATAACCAGTAACCTAGTTTTATTTCATTTGTAACAACTTTAACAACGTTTTGACACTTTTCCAACTATGAAAACAATCATTACATTGTTTCCATTGGTGCTATGCGTTTATAACCTTTTTCTTGAAATGCACTGTGTATTTAAAACCTTAATAAAATCTTCCCTTACACCATTTTCATGATTTCGCCCTTTTCAAAGTAAAAAAAAAAGCACATAGCTTCCCAACACTTCTCCCTCCCTCCGAAATTCCTCCTTGGGTTCATAAGTTCATATTAAGGTCACTGGCTGTACAGGGAGGGGAGGGGGGTGTACAAACAGGTGTCCAGAACAGATGGCTTTTATGACCCTCATCAATCAAATTTTTTGAGACAAGCCATACTTTACCCTCTCTTCAGTGGTAGGGGAAAGTGGGGTGAGTTGTGCCAGTTTTTCCTCCAAATTACTTTAAAGTGAGGCCATGAAAAGTAATCTCTTTCACTTTAGAATGCACATATATTTCAGGATGTGGTGCATCCCTGAGAACAATAACTTGGATCTGAAATAAATTGTTTCAGAAATATAGCTTTTGGGAAAAAAGTGGTCTCATGGCACAACTTGCCCCTGGTGCGGTAGTAAGTTGTGCCTTTTGGGAGAATACGTTGGGGTAAATTGTGCCAGTGATTTCAGAAGTAAAACAGAACAGTTTTAATGTTATGAACTTTAATGCTATATGAAAGCAAGACAAATTCAATACAAAATTACAAATTTAAGGTTTATTCAGATATTGTCACCCTATTAAACTGTTGGAATAAGACATTTTGTAGTTTTTGGGAAAACACAAACTTAAATACACAATTTATGATATTTGTGAATCATTTCATGCAAAAAAGCTTTGGTAATATATGCCCGACATACATAGAACGCTGTCGGTCAATTATGTAACATATACGAATAAAGATAGTAGGCTTATTTTTTAAAGTCCTATTGTGACTTAAAAAGGCAACTTAAAAACTGAATAAAACTTCTCTTTAATAACATATAACAGGAAATATCTGTTTTAGGCTTACAATCAGGATTAGGAGCTTCTACACCATTGTTAATCAGCTATCATTTCCCTCTGATTTTAGGACTAAATTATGGGTAGGGTTAGATTTAGGGGTAGGGATTGGGTTAAGTCTATATTCTTGGACAATAATGTTGATCCAGGATCATCAGAAGATGTTGATCCAGGAACATGTCTTACTTGGCAAAATCATGGCAACCCTTTATTTTCTCCCTGAATCTTTTAATAATAATAATAATAATAATAATAATACATTTTATTTGTAATGCGCTTTTCTTAAACCCAAAGCGCTACAGTAATAAAGTAATAAATAACGTAAAACAAAACACCAAAAGCAATACAACAATTCATTATAGAAAGACAGTCTTGAATAAATGTGGCTTAATCAACTTTTTAAAATCATCCAACGTTGGTGCATTTCTGACGTGCAGAGGAAGTACATTCCATAGCTTAGGGGCTTTATATGAAAATGCTCTTTCCCCCATGGTCTTTAGCTTGCATGATGGCTGGTTAAGTGAAAGAGAGTTAGTAGAGCGAAGAGAGCGTCATGGAATATAAGGGCTGATGAGTTCACAAAGATACTCAGGTGCAGTCCCATGAAGTGCCTTGTATGTTAAAATAAGAATTGTAAAATCAATTCTCGCATTTACGGGAAGCCAGTGTAATTGTGAAAGAACCGGTGTAATGTGTTCACGAGGAGAAGTACAAGTGAGCACACGAGCGGCAGAATTTTGTATATACTGAAGCTTGCTCAATGATTTAGCTGGAAGGCCAGAGAACAAGGCATTACAATAATCTAACCTAGTTGTTATGAAGGCATGTATAAGCCTTTCTGTGTCTGCAAAAGAGAGAAAAGGTCTAAGTCGAGCTATGTATCTCAGGTGGAAAAATGCAGTTTTAGAGATGTGTTTTATGCATGCTTCAAATGATAATTGTGAATCAAAAATGACACCAAGATTTCGCACCTGTGAAGTGGGGATTACCGTGCAGGAATCAACAATCAAACTGATCTGCTCGGCCTTACGTGTGGCTGCCACTGTACCAATCCGCATCAGTTCAGTTTTGGAGCCATTCAGCTTCAGGAAGTTGTTATGCATCCAGTTACTGATCTCTGCTAAACAACCACGCAAAGCTATTAATAAGCAATGGACATCAGGACTAGTGGTGATGTAAATCTGCGTATCATCCGCATAGCAGTGATACCCAAGACCATGTTTCCTAATGATCTGCCCAAGTGGAAGTATATAAATATTAAATAATATTGGACCCAATACTGAACCCTGAGGGAACTCCCTGTCGAACAGGCACGGTATCTGATTTATAGTTACCCAAGCCAACAAACTGGGCACGTTTAGTTAAATAAGACCGAAACCAATTGAGGACAGCTCCAGAAAGACCCAACCAATTTTCCAGCCTGTCAAGCAGAAGAGAGTGACATATAGTGTCAAAAGCAGCACTGAGGTCTAACAAGACCAAAATACTGTATGCACCTGAATCCGCTGTGATAAGAAGATCATTTATGACCCTAATTAAAGCGGTTTCAGTACTATGCCCTCTTCTGAACCCAGATTGAAAAGGTTCAAAGAGACTGTTAAGAGCTAGGTGATTATTTAACTGAACAGCCACAACACGCTCAAGAACTTTAGCCAAGAATGGGAGGTTAGAAATAGGCCTGTAATTGGATAAATCAGATACATCACAACCAGTCTTCTTAGGGACTGGTGTAATGGCAGCTATTTTTAGTTCTGGAGGAACAATTCCAGAGGTCAATGACAAGTTCACAATTGAAGTCATAAAAGGGCAGATTGATAGAAGGCAGTTCATGATGACGGAGCAGGGAACCGGATCTAAAATACTGGTTGTAGAGTTCATGGACTTCACTGTACTTATAATAAAATCATCTCCGACCATTTCAAAGTTTGAAAAGGTAGTAGTTGGGAAGTTTGAAGGCTGGATATTAACTAGCTCAAGAGGAGTGATGGTATTTAAAGTGCTATATATATCCTCAACCTTACCAGTGAAATAATGAAGAAACTTATTGCACTGTTCAACAGAGGAATGAACAACGGCCTTAGTCGGTTTGAGAAGATTGTCAACAGTCTTAAACAGCGATTTAGTATTTGTTGCAGCGTTACCAATGATGCTTGAATAGTAGCTCTTACGTGCAGTATTCAAAGCAGAATGGTAAGCAGACTGTTGTTCAGTGTAAAGAAGCCTGTGCACCGTCAGGCCAGATTTTTTGTACTGCCATTCTAATTGTCTTCCGGCACCTTTTCAAGGTCATCCTGCAGATATTCATCTCCCTTGCCACCTGACGTATGGTTTTTCCCTGTTGCATCTCATTCACTGCTCTGTCCAACTCCACAAGAGCAGTTGAAGCCCTGTCGGTCTTCCATGTATAAGTGCGTGGCATAATGGGTTTTCGTCTAAAATTAATGTAGCAGGAAGGGTTATTACCCCTCCTACATCATCGTTTAGTGTTTAGCCAATGGCTAGGTGTCCAGGGTGTATAAGAGCATGAGCTACCAGTTCCTTGGCATGCGTCATTATCCGGGGCTGTGACGTCATCCATGCGCCCTGTTACTTTCTGTTGGAGTTAGCGTAAAATGTGCTGCTTGTAACCCCCAATTTCCACCAGATGCGTAACGGCTGCGGAACGGCTCCGCTGCGTGACAGCTCCGTGTTCCGTCGTCCGTCAATACCCACCAGGTCCGTATTTGTTGCGGAACGGCTGCGGTCATGACTGACAGCTGACGTCACGATGCCCCATGTAATCTCGCGAATTCTGGTGTGATCGCGCGATATGTAGTTTCTACAAACAGAACTACCAAACCAGGAACAGTTTTCCATCCGAAGGAGTATAGGATAGAACTCTTTTCTTTTCTCTTTTCATTACTTCATCCATCGTGTCAACGGGGTTAACACTTCAATAAGCTTGTATCCGCCCATTATGACGTTTTCAAGGTGTAGTGTAGGGAAATATGAGCGCGGTGTATTTTATTTTGAAAATTAAATGGATCTTTTATTTTGTTTCTGGCTGTTCTGTTTTGTCACTCGACTTCCTGTCCTGCGTACTCTGCCCTGTAGTGCTACGGAGCGCTCCGGCATCCGGCAAAGATAGAAGCTCTGCGTATCTGCTCCGGAGGGCTGCAGATCGCCGGAGTCGGAACGCAGCTGTAACGCATTCAGTGGAAATACACTCATTGACTTTAATGGAAACCTATTGACTCCGCCGCCGTGCTGGAGCCGTAACGCAGCCGTTACGCATCTGGTGGAAATTGGGGGTAAAACTTGCCGAAGCTGGCGGGTCTATGTGCTTGTTTGGGGAGTTGAATGTGGACACTTGAGACAGGTAAGAGAAACATTTGTGTGCGGCGGTGGTTTGTAGATTAAGTTTATGGTTCGCTCTGATTAGGCGAGTAATCTGACTGATCTGTATGCATAGTGTATGATCTATCTGTGCTTCATGCCAACGAGTTTATCGGAGACTTTCGGCTCCATCTACCGCATAGTTTGGGGATAATGATTCTGAGACTACATGCTTTGTAAGTATACTGTTTGAGCATAAGCCAAGGGAGAAGAACTCTGTGTAACACTTTCTGTTTGTTTCTAGGCATGCGCTAAGGACCGTACCGACTTTCCGAATGAGCATTATCTGCTCCGTGCTTCATCGTAAGGCTTTATTCGTGCTGGGCCTAATCAGCTGCTGTTCTGTTCTGTTTTGTGTTTGTTTGTTTGTTTAGTTTTTGGTGTGCTGTTCTGTCACGAGCGAGTCGCATCGAGTGAACAGGTGATTGGGTCGTCTTGGGTGAACCGTTCTAAGTGAGCTGTTCGAGTGAATCATTTCAAGTGAACTGTCCAGTGAACGATAACTCTGTTTCCGTGATTTGTTTGAGTTTTGTTGTTTCCTTTTTTTGTTTATTTCTTTACTTTATTTAGTTTAGTATTTTCAAAGAAGAGTACTTTTTCATCTGTTGTTGTATTAGTAAATTTACATTTTTCATTTGTGATTTGAATTATACTGCTGCATTTATGACAATTTTCATTATTTTGTTTTGCATAACACTGCTCTTTAATGTTGTTTTTTGTTTGTTGGCAGGGCCTGGGCACCCGGGGGCAGACGCATGACCAATTAGGTGGTAGGGTCTTCACTGTAGTCGTGGTCTTCTCTGACATGAGTCGTGGAGTGTGTGCTGTGCTGGTGTGTGTGCACTGGATGGGGTGCTCTTCATAGAGGTGATATCTTGAGACTGCCCTTGGGTATGCCCAGGATCCTCTGCAGCCAACGTTAGAACTTAATAAATTGAAGAGAGTGATTGCTGGTCAACGCCTTTTACCCGAAAGGACTGTCTTTTTAACAATTAATAAATTGTACATGTTTTTCAATCACCTATGTCTCTGACTCCAACTGTGGTTAGGATCTCTGTGTGCCTTAGCTCAGGGGTTATATTAAATTCTTGGGGCGAAATCTCCCAAGTGGCGTAGTCGGAAATAATTAACTGAATTGAGCGTGGGTATAAATTGTTCCGCCCAATGTCATAAAATAGAGCCGTCACTCCCGAGCGCTTTGCCACATTAAGAATGCTACATAGTTTAGGTGCTAAAATGCAAGAGTGCAATGTACAATTACAAATTAATAATGTGTTGAAAATAATCATAAGTGGGGGTGAGTTGTGCCACTGGCACAACTTAACCCAGGCCCTTTGGCACAAATCACCCCATACCCACAATTTTGAAAAACTAGCATGATCCAGCAGTTAAGAGCTAACATCATGCTAACTGAATAGACTCATTCCGTAGCCTGGTAAAGCACTAAAACACATGTGAAATGTTTTCAAACTTTTCTACAATTGTTCTGACGATACAATCAAAAAAACTTTGATCATAGAAATTTTACTTTGAAAGGAAAAAAAAAAGTTTTTTGAGCTAAAATGTGATTACCTCTCATGTCATGTGTCTCTCTTCTTTGGAGGATGAGTAAAATGGAGGGCTTTTTGAAATGATGTGGTCACATGACCAATTTCTTCAATGGTTTTCCAGAAACAAGGGGTGGAACTACCCCCCCCCCCCCCCCCCGGCACAAATCACCCCACTCTCTCCTACATATTGAATTTGTAATTAAAATGTCATTAAGTGTTAATACTCTATCAAATAATTTTATAATTTTATATTTTTTAGTTTCCTCTAACAGATGGTCAGATAGACCATTTCAAATGTCGTTAAAAAATGTTAGAGAAATAAAATCAATCATAAATAATAAATCAAATGATTAAAATTGATTTTACTTTTTCTTAATGCATTTGAAGAGTGATTCACTCAAAATTAAATGAAAACAGTACAGGATGGATATAGCAGGACAGAAGAAGGCTTTGGAGCTCTCACTTGCTCTTAAAATACCTTGTCATTTTTTGTCATACAGATAAAAGTAATCTAATCTTTTGAATCCATATATGTTTATTTGTGTCCACTCAGAATAACATTGAAACGTTGTGCTTCTGTAAAATAATTAAAGCAAACAAGATGTGGTTTCTGCTGTCTGGGTCATGTGAACATGAGCAAGAAACTTCGAAACTCAGTACTAGCCAGACTGATATATTATTTTAAACACACAGGACCATAGCTGGGGTTAGCGGGGCCAGGTGAAGGTTGAACCAGTGGGCCCCTGTTTGAAATTGTTTAATTTGTATGTTCGTTCATTTTTATTTATTTGTGCTATTACACAATGTTTAAGTGTTTTTCAAATTTGTAGGTGTCCAGGTACAGAAACCAAATGAATAAAATGTAAAGTAGCACTGCATAGTCTTCAATGTAAAAATTTAATATACAATCAAACTCCAAAATCTATCCAGACACCTACAACATTTTTTACATTAGCACAGTCTATTTGCTATCATTTGGAAAATGTTAATAAAATATGACAAGAACTCAGAGTTAAACTGTGTCAGAACACATTCATCTTGATCATGTCAGATAACTTTGATAGAAATATGTATTACCATCAACCACAACTGTTAGTATGACAATATTTACACAACTATCAATACTTTTTTGACCAATTACCAAGCAGTGATTAATTTTGTTCAGACTGTGATTTGAAAAGTTTGCATTATCAATTCAGGAGAAAAAAAAACACATCAGCAAAACATGGTGCTTTATATGGTGCTAAATAATATATATATATATATATATATATATATATATATATATATATATATATATATATATATATATAATATATATATAGGGATCAGGTCAGAGAACTAGAATGGCCATAGCGTAATTTTGGTTTTGTACCCAGTGACCCATTTTTGTATTTGTGAGGTTTCTGTTTGGATTATTGTACATTAGGAAGATCCAAAATGGCCCATTATAAGAGTCAGTCACTTAGTGATTTTTTTTTTTTTTTTATCTTTTGGTATTTGATAGAATCCATGTTGCCATGTGTCCAAACAAGATGTCCAGGAACTCCAGGAAAAAATATAGGCCCACAACATAAAAAATACAGTACTTTATTTCATTGTACACATGGGGTACGATCATCAGCTGGAGTGCCCATGAACTCCAATAGAGGGCACTCCACTCAGGACATTATGGCATTCTTGTATTTCAATTTTTTGTTTAGTTTAGTTCTGTCTAGCATTTCTGAGAGTTTTCCCTGTATTTGTTCCTTCCGTGTTTGACTTTGGATTGTTTATACCGACCTGCCCCGACCTCTGCTTGTTTCTGTTTTCGATTTTGGATATCCCTTGACATACCTGATGCTCTCCTTTGATCATTGCCTGTTTGACCATTCTGATAATAAATCACTGCATATGGATCCGGACGTCTCTGACTCCATGTTACAGAAGACTTCGCTAAACCAGGATCCTGCAGAATACATCAAAGTCAGTCATGCATCTAGTAGCACAACGTATGTGTTAAGGAGATCGGCCCATTGAGGACTATGTGATGGATTTTGTTAAAATGGCTCATATAACATCTATGGACGAAATGTGCCACATTATATTTTTCAGAGGAGGTCTAGCTGAACCGCTGCAATCGATTATGCCACTGCACGATCCAAACTGGACACTGGAGTTTTACATAGATCTGTCACTTCAACTAAGTGGCACTGCCTTTACTGTTGGTGTTGTGGATAAGGAACACCACAGTCCTGCAGTATCTCCCACTCCAGAGTCTCATCACGATATGGCCGCCAGCCCAGAACCACTTCGCAAGATTGCCGCCAGCCCAGCGCCACTGCACAAGATGGTCGCCAGCCCAGCGCCACTGCACAAGATAGTTGTCAACCCAGCGCCACTGCACAAGATGGCCGCCAGCCCAGCGCCACTGCACAAGATGGCCGCCAGCCCAGGGCCTTTGCACAAGATGGCCACCAGCCCAGTGCCTCTGCACAAGATGGCTGCCAGCCCAGCACCACTGCACAAGATGGCCACCAATCTGGAATTCGAGCATGAACTGGCAGCCACTGTTGGTCTTCCAGAGTCAAGTCAGGTCCCCGTTGATCTTCCAGAGTCTAGTCAAGTCACCGTTGACTTTCCAGAATCAAGGTCCAGTCGAGTCACCGCTGACCGTCCAGAGTCAGGTCAAGTCACCATTAAACCCCATGATTTAAGTAAAACCACAGTTAACTTCATGAGTCAAGACAAGTCACCGTTGGTCTTCGTGATCAATCAAGTCACCATCGATCTTCGTGAACAAAGTCAAGTCACCGTCGATCTTCCTGAACAAAGTCAAGTCACCGTCGATTTCTTGAACAAAGTCAAATCACCGTCGATCTTCATGAACAAAGTCAAGTCACCGTCGATCTTTGTGAACAAAGTCAAGTCACAGTTGATTTTCATGAGCAAGGTCAAGTCGCCACCAATCTACATGAACTAAATCAGGTCACAGTGGATATTTATGAGCCCAGTCAAATCACAACAGATCTTCCAGAGATTCAACATGTATCAGCTGAACTTCGAAAGCCTTGCCATGTCTCAGCTGATCATCCAGAGCTTTGTCTCATCCTGTTTGTTGTGCCCAGCAATGTTCTCTCAGCCTGTTGGGTTGCCGTGAAGGAGACAGTTACTGTCCCATCTGCTATGCCTGTCCCATGGCTATGTCACTTGTCACCATCATCAGCTGGAGTGCCCATGAATTCCAATAGAGGGCACTCCACTCAGGACTCTGGCATTCTTGTATTTCCATTCCCAACTCCATTCTGTTTAGACTCTGAATAAGTGCGAAGTCTTGTTTAGTTCTGTCTGGCATTTCCGAGTGTTTTCCCTGTGTTTGTTCCTTCCGTGTTTGACTTTGTATTATTTATACCGACTGTGATTCTCTGCTGCCTGCCCTGACCTCAGCTTGTTTCTGTTTTCGATTTTAGATATCCCTTGACATACCTTAAGCTGTCATTTGATCATTCCCTGTTTGAGCATTCTGATAATAAACCACAGCATATGGATCCAAACGTCTCTGAATCCATGTTACACCCATCGTGAGTGTTTGCTGCTAAAAAGCTCTCTCTCTTTTTTTTCATCTCACCAAAGAAGCCATTCTGAGGTGATGTAGGTTTGGTTTGACCATTTTTTAAGGTTTTCTGACCCAGAGACTCAACTTTTTTCTGCAATTCTCCAGCTGTGGTCCTTGGAGAGTCTTTAGCTACTCAAACCCTCCTTCTCACCGCACAGTAGGACAATATAGAAACTCTCTCTTCCCAACAGATTTAAAGCATTTTCTGTTGATTGGAAATTCTTAATTATTGCCCTGATGGTGGAAATGAGAATTTTCATTGCTCTAGCTCTTTTCTTAAAGCCACTTCACTAATTTGTAAAGCTGTCTTATCTTTTGCTGCACATCAGAAATATATTCTTTGATTTTTTTTTCTCAGTGTGATGAATGATTAAGGGAATTTGGGCTTTGTTTTCCCTTTATATTTATGTGAAACTGGAAGCCTTGAGTGGTAAATGGTAAATGGACTGCATTTGGGGGAAGTCGTGGCCTAATGGTTAGAGAGTCGGACTCCCAATCGAAAGGTTGTGGGTTCGAGTCCCGGGCCGGCAGGAATTGTGGGTGGGGGGAGTGCATGTACAGTTCTCTCTCCACCTTCAATACCATGACTTAGGTGCCCTTGAGCAAGGCATCGAACCCCCAACTGCTCCCCGGGCGCCGCAGCATAAATGGCTGCCCACTGCTCCGGGTGTGTGCTCACAGTGTGTGTTTGTGTGTTCACTGCTCTGTGTGTGTGCATTTCGGATGGGTTAAATGCAGAGCACAAATTCTGAGTATGGGTCACCATACTTGGCTGAATGTCACTTCACTCACTTCACTTCACTTTATATAGCGCTTTCAACAGACCACATGGCCATCCAAAGCGCTTTACAATTTGCCTCACATTCACCCATTCATACACTCATTCACACACCGACTGCGGTGTCTGCCATTCAAGGCGCCATCCAGCTCGTCGGGAGCAGCTGGGGTTAGGTATCTTGCTCAAGGACACTTCGACACTTGGTCAGGTGGAGCCGGGGATCGAACCACCAACCTTCCGGTTTTTAGACAACCTACATGAACCACTGAGCCACTGCCGCCTTAATTTCATGTTCATAATCACCCCTTGAGTGCTCACAATTGTGAATATAAATGGGAATATACTTATGAGATATTTCTAGGGGTGCCAATAATTGTGTCCAACGTGTAATTGAGAAAAAAAAAATTCATAATGAAATTTCCTCCCATTTTAAATTTGTATTATTATCCAATGAAAGGTTAGATCTTTGTGAAAAAAAGGATTACCAATGCAGATTAATTTTCACAGCCGCCTTTGGTCATATTCACTAAAGGTGCTGATATTTTTGTGATGATTGCTGATATTGGTGGTTTTGTAGGCAAACATCAATGCCTTGAATTTTATGCACATCTTAAGCTATTGGTAGCCAGTGCAAATTGATAAACAGAGGAGTGACGTGTATTCTTTTTGGCTCATTAAAAATTATTTTTTTGTGGTTTGATAGAACTGGCTGGAAGACCTGCCAAGGGTGCATTGCAATAGTCCAGCCTGGACAGAACAAGAGCTTGAACAAGGAGTTGTGCAGCATGCTCCGAAAGAAAGGGCATGATCTTCTTAATGTTGAATAAAGCAAATCTGCTGGATCGGACAGTTTTAGCAATGTGGTCTGAGAAAGTCAGCTGATCATCAATCATAACTCCAAGGCTTCTGGCTGTTTTGAAGGAGTTATGTTTGATGTGCCTAACTTGATGGTGAAATTGTGATGAAATGATGGGTTTGCTGGAATCACAAGCAGTTCTGTCTTGGCAAGGTTGAGTTGAAGGCTATGGTCCTTAATCCAGCAAGAAATGTCTGTTAGACAAGCTGAGATGCGAATAGCTACCGTCGGATCATCAGGATGGAGTGTCATCAGCATAGCAGCGGTATGAAATGACATGTTTTTGAATGACAGAACCTAATGATGCCATGTAGACAGAGAAGAGATTAAACACACACACACACACACACACACACACTCTGGGCCTCTGGGAAAATCCTCATAGGGCCCCAAATGACCAAACTGCTATGGGCCCGGCATGGAATAATCGACATGGGGGCCACGTGGGTTTAGTGTGCGTTTGCTCGGCCCACACTGTGCTATTTTGCTTGGTTTTACACATTTATTTATTTTACTTTGACACTGGCATGAGAATTAAGCCTATTCACATTTTAATGATTTTTTTTAAATAGTTTTTGTTAAAGTTGCACTGGTTTATTGTATACATGTTTATACATATTTGTATATTATACAGTTTTAACAAATTAATAAACTTAATGTAATCTATATTTGTTGATCACACAGACAGGTACGATTTCTATAATAGTACTAATAAACTGAATGTTTTAAACATAAGACGTTTATCTAATTTATTTTTTTCTTAATGTTTAACTGAATCAAATAGATGCAAATAGTTAATAATAATAATAATAATTCCTTACATTTATATAGCACTTTTCTAGGCACTCAAATCGCTTTACATAGTCAGGGGGGTATCACCTCATCCACCACCAGTGTGCAGCATCCACCAGGATGATGCTCCATATTGCGTAGCCATACTCACTAGCACCTCTTCCAGCAGCAATCTAGTTTTCTCAGGAGGTCTCCCATCCAGGTACTGACCAGGCTCAGCCCTGCTTAGCTTCCGTGGGCAACCGGTCTTGAGCTTCAGGGTGATAATAAACCATGCCATGTTTTTTGTTTGTTTTTTTGTGCCAAAAAATTTACTGTTTCATTTATGACAAATACCTTTATTTAATAAGTTAATGTTAAAACTGTAATCCAAACAAATAAATCTCAATTTAGACCTAAATATATATTGAATGTATTTTCACAAAAAAATAAAATTGAATGTATTTTCACAAAAAAATATACCAGTCATGTGAAGGAAAATAATGTTGAAGGAAAAAATTCCAGTTGATCCTTTTCACAAAAAAAAAAGTGTTTCTGAACACTTGTCAGTGTTATGGACCTCTGTTTCCTTGTTTTACCTCTGTCTTAGTTTCTGTTTTCCTTTTTTGGTCATGTATCCTGTTCCTGTTTAGCTGATTGATTATTCGCTCACCTGTGTCTATTAATTCCTGTCTGTTCCGTAGTTGGTCATCTGGTCTTAGTTACTAGCTTGTTTGCCGAAAAAAATTCCAATTGATTACTGACTCCTGCGTTCTCCCTGAAGCTATGCAAACCATGACAAACAATAATAGCTTCCAGTGTTGCTTATGTCTGAGTTTGAGGCAAAACAGCCAGAAATGTGTACAGTCTGAGATCTGTGCGAAGTGACGGCTCTTTGTTTGACATTTGAGCAGATGATGTACTCCTGTGGAGCTCCTGATTTACATCCTGCGTGAGATCATTCAAATACACACAAAACAACATGGAAATGATCAGCGAACAGACTGATGGAGTGGTAATCAGGACTTAAGGTCTGTGGGTTCATCTGGAGCTGCTATAGTTAACATACAGTACATCGAGTCAACTTACAGAAGATATTATGACATACAGAATAATTCATCATTGGACAAAGAACAAAGGCAACTTTCTACAGTTGTCTACACTGTGTTCTTGGTGATTTCCATAGTTGTTATAAGAATTTCCATCTGATACATCTGGTGATATATTTTTCAGTGTTTATCTTTGTCTTTCTCTCACTTGCTGTTAGGTGACTCCTCCCTAATTGGGTGTAAAAAGAGGCACCTGCTGATTCATCACCCGAAGTCCAGCATCTTATGAAATATCAGGATGTAATGAGGCGGAGGAGGAGAGAGCAGAGTTGTCATTGTTGTTGTGAATTAGAGTCTCATATTATTATCGTGTTGAGAATTCTGTTGTGTATATCTCTGATTATCTAGATTTCTTTGTGTTTTTGTTGCCTAAGCCATTCAGCTACTTTTTTAAATCCCCATTTCTTTCTTTCTGCTGAGTTTTGTGAGCTGGTGAGTGTGCCACTATTCTTTCATTCCTTGTAAATATTGTAAATGGTACTGTAGGGATTGGGTGCCAGTTTTCTTAATTGTAAATGTCATTTTTTTCTCCTGTTTATGCTTCAGATCGGGAGTCGGGGAAGACTGCTGACATTTGTTTCCTTTTTCTTTGGTATAGTCTAATTAGAGACCCTTGGTTTAGTTAGTGATATGTTTTGTTAATTATTTTGGCATTGCCCAATCCTGAAGTGATTGCCTCATTACTGTGTCACTACAAGACTTAAAAATACATTTACTGGAACGGGAGCAAAGGGTTCAGATTTCGTTATTTGCTATCTTGTGTTGTAACACATCAATGGCCAAAACACATTCTCCAGGATACAACCAGGCAAAGCAATAAAAATGAGGTTAATAATAGAACAAGAAAGGTTTAAAGAAATGTTGATATGGGTGTGAGACTGGAAATATTTTCTACATTTATCATTTGTCCAAATGTTGTTGTAGATAATCTAGTGTCTTATAACCAAACACATTCAACACACAGAATAAATCTGTAAATCTCACAGAATTTAAGAGATTTTGTAATGTTACAATCTCCTTTTTTGGTCTAGGGGTAGGAAAGAAGGGTTACAAAAGCTGCGGTCAAAGAGGGAAAGAAATCCTGCCTCCTGGTCCCAGGCAGGGCTGGATTGATAATCTGGGATACCAGGCATGTTTTTTTTTGTCTCTTTGTCGAGGACTATCACACAGGGACAGCGAGCAGCCAGTGGCCCATTGGTTTGTCTCCTGTATTGATATTATAAAAACTTCCAATTGCGATGTGCTATAGACGGAGCAATTAAGTATTTTTATTCACCTATATAAATATTGCTTCACTCCAACTTCTTCCTCTTCGGCTTTTCCCATGTTTTCACAGCATCTTTATCAAGAACAGGCTTGCTTTGCAATAGCCAGGCAGCAGGAGAAGAAGAGAGTTTTTGAATCGGTAAAGTGCTAGATAGGGACTAACTAACGGAGGCAGGCTTCTAACCTATTGTAACGTGTGTGTGTCATGAGAGTAGAATAACGTAAACAGTAAATACATTTTAATCTAGATTAATCTAGATTAAAATGACTCATTTGCATTCTGCCAAAGACATTCAGAATATGTGTGCTACCCAAATAAAATAATGACTAAAAATAAGTCTTTTAGAATAGGTTTCTCAAGACAGGTGGTGCATTAGACCAGGGGCTCATCTCCTGTTTCCAAAATGCATCACAAACTGCTTGAGAAAGCTGTGAACTAATTCCACATTGCACAAAGTGCAAACAACCTTACTCCTGTTTCACATATACTGCAGTGTGTATGCGTTCCATATTTTTTCATGCACCCATGATAACAGATTCCAACGTTCACGTGGTTCCGATCTGTCCAGAGAGTCTTCCAGGAGTGTTGTGTGTCTGCAGCAGTGCAGCGATCGTTCACGTACCGAGTACCGGACTGCAAACGTGTCCTGTGTGAAAGCACAATGAGTATGAGTCCGTGCTGCTTCTGCACCACATACCTAACGCACACGGACTGCATACGCACTGCAGACGGATTATATGTGAAACAGGCATGCGTCTTGTCGAGGTTTCCATTGGGAAGCTTCTTAAAAAAAAAAAATTCCCTGAAGCAAACCCAGCGGCTTCAGCTGCATCCATGTCAGCACGTCACGTTTGATGTGGTTATTTCACAGTAGGCATACACACAGGTTTAAAGACCCCCTACAGATTCGGCTAGGTATACGTCCGCGCTAAAATATCAAGGTGAAAGTCATCATAGCTATATATATATATATATATATATATATATTCAGATAAATGCTGTTCTTCTCAACTTTCTATTCATCAAAGAAACCTGAAAAAATTATACTCAGCTGTTTTCAACATAATAATAATAATAATAATAATAATAATAATAATAATAATAATAATAAATGTTTTTTGAGCAGCAAAAGATAATATTTTAATGATTTCTGTAGGATCATGTGACTGGAGTAATGATGTTAAAAATTCAGCTTTGAAATTGCTGGAATAAATTACATTTTAAATTTTATTCAAATAGAAAACAGTTATTTTAAAAAGTAAAACTATTCACAATATTACTTCTTTTGCTGTATTTTGGATCAAATAAATGCAGGCTTGGTGAGCAGAAGAGACTTCTTTAAAAAGCTTACTGTTAAAAAACAAATTTTGAATGGTATAGTATGTGTATGTATTTATGTATTTATGAATGTATTTGTGTGTTTATATATATATACACACACACACACACACACACACACACACACACACACATACACACACAACAAAAAGTTGATTTCAACAGTTCCATTCAAAAAGTGTAACTTGTATATTATATTCATTCATCACACACAGACTGATATATTACCAAATGTTTACTTCTTTTAATTTGGATTATTATAACTGACAACTAAGGAAAATCCCAAATTCCGTATTTCAGAAAATTTGAGTATTGTGAAAAGGTTCAATACTGAAGACACCTGGTGCCACACTCTAATCAGTTAATTAACTCAAAACACCTGCAAAGGCCTTTGAATGGTCTCTCAGTCTAGTTCTAGGCTTTCACATAGAGCAGCTGTTACTACAAGGAGCCCTTGTTAACTGGGAAGCTGCGCAAATCTACGTTAATTTTCACCACTGATTTGCGCAGCTTGTCAATTAACAATGTGTAGTAACAGCTGCTCTATGTGAAATCACGCACCTGATTTAATTTACTGCTGATTAGATAACCGGCTTTACTGACTAGATGTACATTTCCTTTGGAAATCAGGGTCCCAGAGTCTGGAGAAAGAGAGGCACACGATCCACATTGCTTGAGGTCCAGTGTAAAGTTTCCACAGTCAGTGATGGTTTGGAGTGCCATATCATCTGCTGGTGTTGGTCCACTGTGTTTTCTGAGGTCCAAGGTCAACGCAGCCATATACCAGGAAGTTTTAGAGCACTTCAAGCTTCCTGCTGCTGACCAACTTTATGGAGATTCAGATTTCATTTCCAGTACCTGGTTTAAGGACCATGGTATCCCTGTTCTTAATTGCCCAGCAAACTCGGCTTTCCTTAACCCAATAGAAAATTGATGCAGCATTGTGAAGAGGAAGATGCGATTAGACATGCCAGACCCAAGAATGCAGAAGAGAAAGAAACCTGGTCTCTCATAACACCTGAGCAGTGCTACAGATTGATCGACTCCATGCCACTCCGCATTGCTGCAGTAATTCAGGCACAGTACAGTAATTGAGTACTGTACATGCTCATACTTTTCTTGTTCATACTTTTCAGTTGGCCAAGATTTCTAAAAATCCTTTCTTTGTATTTATTCATCTTACGTAATATTCTAATTTTCTGAGATATTGAATTTGGGATTTTTCTTAGTTGTCAGTTATAATCATCAAAATTAAATGAAATAAACATTTGAAATATATCAGTCTCTGTGTAATGAAAGAATATATAAGTTTCACTTTTCAATGGAATTAGTGAAATAACTAACTTTTTGAAGATATTCTAATTATATGACCAGCACCTGTATATTGAAGTGGTGGTGGGCCGCCTGGACCAAAAAATGCCAGGGCCAATTTTTTTGTCCTTGGACAAACACAAATCACAATAATACCAGATTTAAAGTAAAACAGATATCAGGTTTTATTTTAAATAATCAATAGGATATAAGCATAAGACTTCAAGAGGGGAAACGACCAAAATAACTGTTGCCAGGCCATATGTGGCCTAGTAGAATTGCCCAATAATTTTGACCCCACTCCAGAGACACAAACAGTTAATGCTTGACCACACCACCTTGGGAATATCACCCAAAGATTTTACCCATGATACTTTGCACGTGTTCCCTAACCAGTGTCAAGCAAAACATGGAGACACAGGTATTACTCAAAATACAAAATGATTTATTTATTAGGACAATATATATATATATATATATATATATATATATATATATATATATATATATATATATATATATATATATATATATATGTATGTATTATGGCAAGCCGTTCAGGAAATAATTATATTTATAATATGAAGTCTGAATATATAGAATGAAAGTCTGTAAGTCTGAATATATGGAATGAAAGTCTGAATATATATAGAATGAAAGTCTGAATATATAATAAAAGTTTGAATATATAGAATGAAAGTCTGAATATATAGAATGCAAGTCTGAATATATAAAATGAATTTCTGAATATATATGGAATGAAAGTCTGAATAAATAGAATGCAAGTCTGAATATATAAAATGAATTTCTGAATATATATATGGAATGAAAGTCTTAATATATAGAATGCAAGTCTGAATATATAAAATGAATTTCTGAATATATATGGAATGAAAGTATGAATATATAGAATGCAAGTCTGAATATATAAAATGAATTTCTGAATATATATGGAATGAAAGTCTGAATATATAGAATGAAAGTCTTAATATATAAAACAAATGTCTGAATATATGGAATTAAAGTCTGAATAGATAGAATGAAAGTTTGAACATATATATAGAATGAAAGTCTGAATATATAGAATGAAAGTCTGTATATATGGATTGAAAGTCTGAATATATATAGAATGAAAGTCTGAATATATAAAACAAATTTCTGAATACATATAGAATGAAAGTCTGAAACAAAAAACTTCCTGTTTGTTGTTGGCGCCAGTACTGCGTTTGAGCTCCATCACTATCTCCTTTTTATCGACTATTTTTATCTTAAAAATCAATTTTATACACCATCGTTTCTGTTTATATAACTTGTGAATATATCCTCTATTGTATTCTACAACAAAAACAATCAGAGCGCCTCGTTATCACTAGTTTTATTTTGATGTCCTGGGTCCGCTATTAGCTTATAGCCCGTTAGCATCAGCAGCGTGGTTGCAGCTAACTGTGCTTACATTGCTAATACTGTATTCACACACATTACCATTGCTGTACTCACTGTTACTTGCTTTAATGGCGGATGAATGTCTACATTTGATTGCAGGCGAGGACATGAATGCAGCTCGAGCTCGAGGCCGTGGGGAAGCAGATTCGCGACCTGGAGGTGAGGCAGACCCAGCTGAGAGAGCGGAGAGCCGCGCTGGAATCATCCCGGGCTGACGCTCACAAGTCCGGGGTAAGTATACAGCGTGCTGTTAACAGTCCCACCACGTCTACTCCGTGTGTTTCTCTGCACAGGCCAGGTGCACCCAGGACGCGATCTTCCCAGATGTCCTTCACTCCGGCGCCGGGACAGCACGGACCCTGGGTGCATCCACAGCGGAGGACGCGAGCCGGGCCCCGGGCGATGACTTCTCCCCCTCCTGTCTTCAGATTCTCCACCCGGAACCGCTTTGCTTCCCTCCGCGAGACGGGACACGATGCTGTGATCATCGGAGACTCCATCGTCCGACACGTAAGTGATACGTTAGCCGAAGGTAAAGTGCACACTCATTGTTTCCCTGGTGCTCGTGTTCTCGATGTTTCTGCGCAGATACCCGCGATCCTGAAGGCCGACGAGAGCCCCAGAGCGGTCGTGCTTCATGCCGGGGTTAACGACACCACGCTGCGGCAGAAGGAGATGCTGAAGAGGGACTTC
Organism: Carassius carassius; assembly: GCF_963082965.1. Lineage (NCBI taxonomy): Eukaryota > Metazoa > Chordata > Actinopteri > Cypriniformes > Cyprinidae > Carassius > Carassius carassius. The sequence continues at coordinate 2,906,832 of NC_081756.1, forward strand.
AGGAGCCTGATCGAGACGGTTCGCAGCACGACGCCCGCGGCGACGATCGTCGTGTCAGGACCACTGCCCACGTATCGACGAGGACATGAAAGGTTCAGTAGACTTTTTGCTTTAAATGAATGGTTGTTGTCATGGTGTAAAGAACAGAAACTGCTATTTGTTAATAACTGGAATCTTTTCTGGGAGCGTCCTAGGCTGTTTCGCGCTGATGGCTTGCACCCCGGCAGAGGCGGAGCGGAGCTGCTCTCTGACAACATCTCCAGGACACTTTGCTCCATGTGACTAGTAAGACAATTCTCAAATAACTATTATGATGACTTTTGTTCCACCCGCTTAAAGGATAAAAGAACTTGCGCTGAAAAATCTATTAAGACTGTGTCTGTTCCCCGAATAGTGAGGTCAATAAATAAATTTAATATAAGATCTAGAAAAAATCTTATTGGGATTAAACCAGAAACATGTAAAGTAAATGAAAAAAAAAACAATCTTTAAAGTTTGGGCTCATAAATATTAGATCACTCACACCCAAAGCAGTTATTGTAAATGAAATGATCACAGATAATAGTTTTGATGTACTCTGCTTGACTGAAACCTGGCTAAAACCAAATGATTATTTTGGTCTAAATGAGTCTACTCCACCAAACTACTGTTATAAGCATGAACCCCGTCAGACTGGTCGTGGCGGAGGTGTTGCAACAATATATATTGATATTCTCAATGTTACCCAGAAAACGGGATACAGGTTTAACTCATTCGAAATACTTCTGCTTAATGTTACACTGTCAGACATGCAAAAGAAATCTAATGTATCTCTTGCTCTGGCTACTGTGTATAGACCACCAGGGCCGTATACAGAATTCCTAAAATAATTTGCAGATTTCCTCTCAGACCTTCTGGTTAAAGTTGATAAGGCGCTAATCATGGGAGATTTTAATATTCACGTTGATAATACAAATGATACATTAGGACTTGCGTTTACTGACCTAATAAACTCTTTTGGAGACAAGCAAAATGTCACCAGGCCCACTCATCGTTTTAATCATACACTAGATCTAATTATATCGCATGGAATTGACCTTACTGATATAGATATCGTACCTCAATTTGATGATATTACAGACCATTTCCTTGTATCGTGCATGCTGCGTATCACTGATATTAACTTTATGTCTCAGCGTTACCGTCTGGGCAGAACTATTGTTCCAGCCACCAAAGAAAGATTCGCAAATAACCTGCCTGATCTATCTCAACTGCTATTTGTACCCAAAAATACACATGAATTAGACGAAATGACTGACAACATGGGCACTATTTTCTCTAATACATTAGAAGCTGTTGCCCCCATCAAATTGAAAAATGTTAGAGAAAAACATACTGTGCTATGGTATAACAGTAATACTCACTCTCTCAAGAAAGTAACTCGTAGTCTTGAACGCAAATGGAGAAAAACTAACTTGGAAAATTTTAGAATTGCATGGAAAAACAGTATGTCCAGCTATAGACAGGCTCTAAAAACTGCCAGGGCTGACCATATACACAAACTCATAGAAAATAACCAAAACAATCCAAGGTTTTTATTTAGCACAGTGGCTAAGTTAACAAATTACCAGATGCCACCTGATTCAAATATTCCACCAACGTTAAATAGTAATGACTTTATGAATTTCTTCAATGATAAAATAGATAACATTAGAAATGCAATAGCGAATGTAGATTCTACAGCGTCTAACATTTCAGTTTCATCCTCACACCCAAAGATAAACTGCAGTGCTTTACAAATATTCCTGATGCTTGTGGCCTATAGGGGCAGTGAAGATTCCACTTAATTTTCAACATTTTAGACACTTCCTTGACTACCTGTTCTGTGAAGTGTGTACCTTGATCTGAGTCAATGCAATCTGGCAATCATCATCTGGGAATGAAATCAATGACTAGACATTTAGCAGTATGTGCAGCTGTAGCATGCCCTGTTGGATAAGCTTCTAGCCATCTAGAGAACTTGTCCAATACTACCAAAACATCAGTTTTTCTCTAACAAGGAGGCAATGCTATGTAATCAACTTGCAGGTGACGAAATGGTCCTGGTGGAGCTGGAGTATGTGTTGCTGCTGTAGCTGCTGCTGGCACATCATTATTTTTTTGACATGTAACACATCTCTTGACTGTTTCGGTTGCTACATTTCTGAATTTTGGTTTCCACCATTGATTTGAGAACCTGTGATTCATCGTTGCTGGACCACTGTGACTCAAATTGTGTATTTGTTGAGCCAAATATGGCAGCAGTGATTTGGGAGCGACATACTTCCCCTCTTTGGTCCAGCATCCAGATGAATCCACTGTGGCCCCTTTGTCTAACCATGTCCATGCTTCATATAGAGGAGCGTCTTTGTACAGATCAATAATTGATTTAGGAGGCAGAATTGTCTTCTGTGCTATACTATCTGAACACACTTGTACAGTTTTATAGGAACAAGCCTGTTTAGCAGCTACATCAGCAAGAGTATTACCTTTAGCTTCTGCAGTGTTAGTTGTGAGATGTGCTTTCACTTTGATCACCGCTAATTTCTTTGGAAGTTTCATGGAAAACAATAAATCTTTTACTAATCCAGCATACTTGATGGGGGATCCAGCAGAAGTTAGAAACTGTATAGTTTGCCAAATGACACCAAAATCATGAACCACCCCAAAAGCATATCTGGAATCAGTGTAGATATTTGCAATCGATCCTGAAGCTAGCGTTCATGCTCTAGTTAAGGCTACTAGTTCTGCAGCTTGAGCTGAAAAATGATCTGGAAGACGGCCTGAAGCTACAACTTCAGTGGTGGAAGTTACTGCATAACCTGCTCGTCTGTTTCCCTCAATGACTTGAGCTGAACCATCAACAAACAACTCCAATTCTGCATTCTCTACGGGAGTTTCTTTTATGTCACTCATAGCTGCGTATGAAAGCGTAACACAATCGTGAGTTATTTCACCTTCATCCTCTAACAAAACTTCAGTCATTGCAGACATCATACATGAGGATGGGTTTGTTACTGGTGCACGTTGTAAAACAATGTTCGGTGCTGTGAGGGTCGTTAACCAATGTCCCCAGCGAGAGGAGATGACAGAAGTGACTTTTGCTTGATTCATTAGTGCGGACACTGCATGAGGACATCTTACATTTATAGTCTGTCCTAGCACCATTCCTGTTGAAGCCTGAAGAGCTAGATGAACTGCCTGCACTGCTCATGCCTGCATGGGCCCATGCCTTGAGCAACTATGTCAAGTTTACATGAATAGTAATGAATTGGGCGTAAACTGCCCCCATGATCTTGCAATAAACATGCAGTCATAAAGCCTAAGTGTTCATGTACATAAAGCACAAATTGTTTATTAGATTGTGCAATTCCTAATGCTGGTGCTTGACATAGTGCTCTCTTTAAATCATTGAAAGCTTTGAGGTGAATTTTTTCCATACAAACAGTATCAGAATCTTTAACCTGGCCTTTCAACAAGTCATAGCGAGGTTGAGCAATTGAGGCATATTCTTCAATCCAAGGTCTACAGTAACCTGCTGTTCCTAAAAATGATCTGAGTGTTTTAATGGTCGTAGGTGGAAGTATGGCTTTGACTGAAGCGGGTCGATCCTGTGTAATAGATCTATTTCCTGCACCAATTGTTTGACCCAGAAATGTGACTTGGTTTTTAGCAATTTGAGCTTTGTTGAAATCTACATTTGTGTCCTCTTTTCTGCAAATAGTCCAACAATGCTGCCAATTCAGTTTGATGAACCTCGTGATCTGTAGAGTCTACCAAAATATCATCGACATATTGAATCATAGTGGACTGTTTTACTGGACATTCTGGGTCACACAAATCACGTCTGACAGCCTGATGGTATAAAGTTGGGGAATTATGAAATCCCTGGGGCAAACGTGTCCACTGATATTGTTCATAGTCAACTGTAAAAGCTAACCATGTCTGGCTGTCAGAGTGCAAGGGTACAGAAAATAATCCATTAGACATATCAATTACAGAAAAAACCTTACAATCTAATGGTAAGCCATTACAAATTGTAGATGGATCTGCCACTAGGGGGGTGATTTTATCAATATGTTTATTGGCTACTCTGTAGTCCATGGTGAGTCTCCATGTCCCATTAGATTTCTTGATGGGCCATATGGGTGAGTTACAGGGACTGTTTGTTTTAACTAGCACTCCTTGCTTCAGCAATTTATCTACAATAGGTTTTATCCCCTGTATAGCTTCCTTACTGATAGGATATTGTTTGGTAACAGGAGGTGGCGTTCCTGTCAATTTGACTGGTTCTACACCTGTCAAAAACCCACAATCATCTTTGTCTTTAGCCCAAATTGGATGATTCTGTAAGAAAGCATACTCAGGAGTTATTACATTATTGGTAGAAACTTGTGCTGATGAAATTTTTATGCTAGCAGATTCTGAGGACATGTCTAAAGTCAGATGTACTTGTCTGAGTAGATCCATGCCTAGATTTGCACCTGTATTTAATGGAGCACATAGCAATTTTGTAGTCAGAGTATTTGGGCCTAATTGTACATCTATGGATGGGGTTTCATACAAAAAAGAATCTTCACCTATTACACCTGTTAAACAAAGTTTAGTTTTCTTGTATGGGATGTTTAAACCTTCAGCCAATTTTATAGGAATTACGGTAATTTATGCACCTGTATCAAGCAAAAAGTCAATCTCTTTCTCTTGTATGCTACCTTTCACAAAATTATTTTGTCATTGTGATGGATTACAGGGTAAAGGTAGCTACTCACAGCCCCAACAATTATTTTTTTTCCTGTTCTTTTTGTGCTTTTAGAAGAACCTGAGCGAGTTGTCCTAAAGTTTCTGTGTTCATTGTAGGAATTACTTCAGGATTGTAGGCGGGCTGAGAAGGAGCAGAATTATGCATAACATTTCTTCTACTATCTTTCAACTTCTTTCTACACTCTTTCTCCCAGTGACCTGATCTTTCACAGTAATTGCATTTGCCTTATCTTTTAGGCCATCTATGGTCATGTTTCCTTGTGCTAAATGTAGCTGCTGCTGCTTCTCTCACTTTTGTCTTAACATCCGCATCTCTTTCCCATGTAACTAAACTGTCTAGATTACTTCTGAGAGTTTTGTTAGACCAAGTGAGATCTAGGAATGGCAAGGCTTTTCTGTACTCCGCTACAAGGCCATCTGACCAGATGCGTACTAATGGTCCCTTATCATCTAGCACACTTTCAGGATCATCAACGATCCCACTGTTCGTTACTGCTGACTGAAAAAATCTTTCAGTGTATTCACTCACAGTTTCTTCTTTCCTTTGCACGCAGTTAGTGATTCTAGACCAGTCTATTTTGGGTCCCATAATATTTTTTCGAATTTTCAAAACACCTTCCCTCTAATCGCCTTTACTGACATGTTGTAATTCAGAAGTAACAGCAGACTCAAAGGTGTTGAATTCAGATTCAGTTAGAATTTGTGACATTAGCTGTGTGACTTCTGCTAACGACATGTCGTAGAGACGCATTTTGCTGATTAATGCTCTTCTAAATTCAGAAAAATGTGTGCGTGCTGAGGGTAAGCTCTGGGATAGTCTCTCTATATCTTTAGGTCCTAGAACTTTGGTAACAGTTTGTACCTGGACAACAGAGGGGTTGGGAGCAACACTTTCAGTTCCCTCAATTCCCTGAGATCTCCTCCTAGCGCCACATACCTTAACAGAATCTACAGGCACATCAGTTACTGACTGGATGGCTACATCTGTTTCAAAGAAAGTTTGTAAATCAGGATAAATGCTATCAGTCTGACTAACTTCTTCCACATCAGTTTTTGCTGCAGCTTTGTTGCGATTCAGTTTCTTAGTCAAAGAGGATACTCTAGCTCTGAGCTCTTTCTTCTTTTCCTCTAGTTCTGAGTTACGCTGAGACTGTTGTGTAGCTAGCGCTAAGGCAAATTGTCTGTGGCAGCAGATAATGCCTTTCAAATTGTACTTGCGAATACATGCTCCTAGTACCTTTTTACACTCATCTACAGACCATGTTTTGTCTGGATGGATATCATATTTCTGAGTTAGTTCTTGTCTAACTTTCTCAGTGACTATTAGGTTCATTTGCACACTTAACAGTGATTTGAATTTGCTATCAGACCACAAGAGACCACCTTTTTCAGTTGTGGGGATCAATCTAGCATTCTTTCTAAACATCTTGTGAGTTTCCTTTTTTCACCGCACAATCAAAACACTAAAACTTCTCTGATCAACAGAGAGTACCAAAAATTAACAATTATTCTCTACCGACACAGAGGATAACACAAACTTCTAGCACTTTACGCTAAACTTCCCTGCCGAGACACAGAGGGTAGCAAAATATTAGCATGTGATGCTAATCTTCCCTGCCTAAACAGAGGATTATTTTCATCTCTAAAATATAATTGTAAGAGGGTAACTTAGTTAACCAAACCCTACAGCTGTCTGTTAACTCTTCTCTGACGGCGCAGAGGATAACACATTTGTTCTGGTCTTAAAGGTTCTTTTGGATAGAGGTACACTCACCAACCATTGGTTGTACAGAAAGATTCAGACTGGAATGAAGTCAGATCTTTGTTGAGATTGCAGTTTCAATCTGGATTCAGGTGAGAAGCTCTATCAGGGTCACAGCGCCAAAAACTGTTGGGAACTCAGAAACGAAGACCAGGAGACTCTTGGGTAATCTTCAGCAGGATTATTTATTGAGAACGGTCTGCGTGGCGTTGCAGTCATCAAGAAGTCTAACTTGTCCCTAAGACATTGTAGGTTATGTACATTTTAAGGGGGTGGGATACACAGAGGTGGAGACAAACCTAAACAAAGCATGCAAATGCAATCAGGAAGGTGCCAGACACTGGCATCTTCCCAGCCTTGATCTCATCAGCATAACAGTGTCATTTAAATACAGAGGTGCCTGACAGTATCACTGATACCTTCACATTATCATAGAGACAAAAGGCACAGTTGTGCCTTAAGCTTAAAAAGCCAAATGGCAAGTAAGAGCACAAAGACAAAAGGACATTATCTCAGACACATGATTTTCCTGATTTACCTCAAAATGTATATCAAAACGTTTTCAGTTCATATGCTATTACATTGGAACCTAGATTTAACATTTTATAAATTTGTAATCCCACAATTATTAACTCATTGTTATCTTTAGGTCACGTCTCAAAACCATTCAAACTGGCGGTTATTAAGCCTCTTATTAAGAAACCAAAACTAGATCCTAGTGAACTGGCAAATTATAGGCCTATTTCAAATCTTCCATTTATGTCTAAAATTTTTAAAAAAGTTTACTCAATTGAGCTCCTTCCTGCACAAAAAGGATCTGTATGAAGAATTTCAGTCAGGTTTCAGGCCCCACCATAGCACAGAAACTGCACTTGTTAAAATTACAAATGACCTGCTTCTTGCTTCAGATCAAGCCTGCATCTCATTTCTAGTTTTACTTGATCTTAGTGCTGCATCTCTCTACTGATGAAGAAATTCATTTGCTATTTCAGGGGCGAAGATTGTAGATAGCTGTGGGTGGTCCCTGTGAGGTAGAAGGCATGTTTTCCTTCTGTAATGTTTGCTTGATAAGCAGGAACTTCCTGGGCTGTGAAGTTCACCGCATTCGCTCTTCCGCGGTGAAATAGCAAATAAATTTCTTCACGAGTAGAACAATGTTGAGTATTTTGGCCCGTACACGCATTCACCAGGGTGTTAATTAGATGATCGTTACTTAAAATTGCTGCTACAAAATTTTGTGTGGACTCGCTCATTGCTTTTGCTTTTGCATTGATTTTCAGACATTCGTTTTATATATTCTGACTTACATTCTGAATATTCAACTCTAACAAAGACTTGCATCAACATAAATCACTTACAAAACATCATGGAGTTATGGCCTAGATTACAGGGAAGACTTTTCAATTTTCAAATTATACAATTTACACAGTCTTAAACAATACACTTTCCACAAAACAATTACAAAAGATAAACATCTCAGGAGTGCAGTTAAATTGTGGTAGAGTGGACACACTCTACCACAGAGTGTGTCCACACACAAAGGTGGACAAACTCTAGACTTAATCATCAGTAGGAGACTTTACTTTTCATTCATTGTTATTAAGGACGTAGTACTATCTGATCACTTCTGTATTTTCTTTGATATATTGATTTTTGCTACCACTGAATCTAGATCGGTCTCTGTCAGAAGAAGATGCATTAACGAGAACACAAGTGTACTATTTATGGAGGCTATATCTTTAACACCAAGCTTTTCTGCAGACTCTGTTGATATTCTCCTTGATTCCTTCAACTCAAAAGTTAAGAATGTTATTGATGATACTGTTCCAATGATAGTCAGTAAGAAAACAAACAGACAGACAGACAGACAGACATAAATCAGTTTGGAGAAGATCAACAGCAGTTCAGACTATGAAAAGACAATGCAAAAAAGCTGAGCGGATGTGGCGGAAGACAAAACTTGAAATTCACTATAGCATCTATAAAGACAGCATTCATGCTTTTAATGTGAAATTCGCCACAGACAGAATTTCTTCTCAAACCTTATAAACAGTAACTTAAATAACACTCGTACTCTTTTTGCCACTGTTGAGAGACTGACAAACCCCCCAAGTCAGATTCCCAGTGTAATGCTCTCAGACAGAAAATGCAATGAGTTTGCATCCTTCTTTTCTGAGAAGACCATCAATATCAGGAAGGTGATTAGCACATCCTCAATTAATGCAGAGGTCAGACAGATAAATTAAATTTAAATTTATGCATTTAGCAGACCCTTTAATCCAAAGCGATTTACAATGCATTCAGGCTACAGATTAAGCCACAATATCAAAAATACATTATGTCTATTTTTGAAGCAATTGATAGCAAGATTCTGGAAGGCATAGTGCAGCACCTAAAATCAACCTCGTCAACCTGCTATCTTGACACACTTCCCACATCTTTTTTTCAAAAGTGTGCTTAACTGCTTAGAAGCAGATCTTTTTTCGAAGTGGTGAACGCCTCACTTCTCTCTGGGACATTTCCAAACTCCTTAAAAACTGCAGTTGTTAAGCCCCTCCTCAAAAAGAGAAATCTTGATAACACCATTTTGAACATTTTTAGACCAATATCTAATCTTCCTTTTATAGGCTATGTCACGATTATTAGATGGAGTGCCGATGAACTTCAGTAGAGGGCACTCCACTCAGGACCATTCCACCCATCAACCACCAGATGTCACTTGGACACTAGCACCTCTCATATTGTTGCACCACACCCGAACTACATTACCCATGAGTCACTGCATCACAATCACCCTGCCACACCTGCACCTCATTCATCAGCTAATTTCCTTGCCACACCTGCACATCATTTACACACACACATAAAAGCAGCACACTCACTCTCACTCACTGCGAAGTCTTGTTTAGGGGAAGTCGTGGCCTAATGGTTAGAGAGTCGGACTCCCAATCGAAAGGTTGTGAGTTCGAGTCCCGGGCCGGCAGGAATTCTGGGTGGGGGGAGTGCATGTACAGTTCTTTCTCCACCTTCAATACCACGACTTAGGTGCCCTTGAGCAAGGCATTGAACCCCCAACTGCTCCCCAGCGCCGCAGCATAAATGGCTGCCCACTGCTCCGGGTGTGTGCTCACAGTGTGTGTGTGTGTGTTCACCGCTCTGTGTGTGTGCACTTTGGATGGGTTAAACGCAGAGCACAAATTCTGAGTATGGGTCACCATACTTGGCTGAATGTCACTTCACTCACTTTTTTGTTTAGCCTGTCTAACATTTCCGAGCGTTTCTCCCTGTGTTTTGTCATTCCCGTGTTTGATCTTTGGACTGATTACTCCGACTCTGATTCTCTGCTGCCTGCCCTGATCTCTGCTTGTTTCTGGTTTCGACTCTGGTTATCCCTGACACACCTGACGCCATTCCTGATTTCTGCCTGTTTGACCATTCTTTAATAAAGCGCTGCATTTGGATCCGAACGTCTCTGGCTCAGCATTACAGAAGACTTCGCCAAACCAGGATCCAGCAGCTTTATTGAACCCCAGACCAGGTATGGAGCCAGCTAGAAGTTCATTCAACCCTGAAGGTGTGCTTTGCTCCATTTTTCAAGATGGCCGACCAATTGAGCTCTTTGTGGAGGAATTTATTCAGTATAGTCACCTTTTTCCTGGGGATGAGGATCTGGTAAAGGACTGTTTCTGGAGTGGTCTTGACGCTAAGATAAGCTTAAGTTTACCAGAAGAAGACCCTAGCTGGACCCTGGGACAGTTTATTGACTTTGTATTGCAGTTTTGTGGCTCTCCCTTTACCCTTGAGGCGGTCACTTCTCCAAGGTATCCAGCTCCTATCCGTTCGGTGGTCCCTGTACCTGAGCCGCTGCACAAGATGGCCGCCAGCCCAGCGCCGCTGCACAAGATGGCCGCCAGCCCAGCGCCGCTGCACAAGATGGCCGCCAGCCCAGCGCTGCTGCACCAGATGGCAGCCTCAGTTGAATTTCCAGAGTCAAGTCAGGTCCCAGTCGACTTTCCAGAGTCAAGTCAGGTCCCCGTCGACTTTCCAGAGTCAGGTCAAGTCTCCACTGACCGTCCAGAACAAGGTCAGGTCACCATTAACACCCAAGAGTCAAGTGAAACAACAGTTAAACTTTATGAGTCAAGTCAGGTCCCTGTTGATTTCCCAGAGTCTAGTCAGGTCACCATTAATCAGGTCACTGTTGACCATCCAGAGTCAGGTAAAGTCTTCGCTGACCTTCCAGAGTCAGGGTTAGTTCCTGTTGGCCTTCCAGAGTCGAGTCAGTTGACCGTTGAATTTTCAGAGTCGAGTCAGGTTCTAGTGAATTCTCCAGAGTCGAGTCAGTTTCCAGTGAACTCTCCAGAGTCGAGTCAGGTTCCAGTGAACTCTCCAGAGTCGAGTCAGGTTCCAGTGAACTCTCCAGAGTCGAGTCAGGTTCCAGTGAACTCTCCAGAGTCAGGGCTGGTCACCATGGACTTTCCAGAGTCAGGGCTGGTCACCATGGACTTTCCAGAGCCAATGCTGGTCACCATGGACTTTCCAGAGCCAAGGCTAGTCACTGGTGATCTTCAAAGAAAGAGTCAAGTCACTGGTGATCTTCATAGACAGAGTCAAGTCACTGGTGATCTTCAAGGACCGAGTCAAGTCACTGGTGATCTTCAAGGACCGAGTCAAATCACAGTCGTTCTTCAGGAACCGAGTAAAGTCACAGTCGATCCTCAGGAACCAAGTCAAGTCACCAACGAGTTTCATGAGCAAAGTCAAGTCATCAATGAGTTTCATGAGCAAAGTCAAGTCACCAACGAGTTTCATGAGCAAAGTCAAGTCACCAACGAGTTTCATGAGCAAAGTCAAGTCACCAATGATCTTCATGAGCAAAGTTAAGTCACCAACGATCTTCATGAGCAAAGTCAAGTCACCATTAACCTCCGTGAACTAAGTCAAGTCACAGTTGATCCTCAGGAACCAAGTCAAGTCATCAACGATCTTCATGAGCAAAGTCAAGTCACCATTAACCTCCATGAACTAAGTCAAGTCACAGTTGATCCTCAGGAACCAAGTCAAGTCACCAACGATCTTCATGAGCAAAGTCAAGTCACCATTAACCTCCATGAACTAAGTCAAGTCACAGTTGATCCTCAGGAACCAAGTCAAGTCACCAACGATCTTCATGAGCAAAGTCAAGTCACAGTTGATCCTCAGGAATCAAGTCAAGTCACCAACGATCTTCATGAGCAAAGTCAAGTCATCAATGATCTTCAGGAACCAAGTCAAGTCACCAACGATTTTCATGAGCAAAGTCAAGTCACCAACGATCTTCATGAGCAAAGTCAAGTCACCATTAACCTCCGTGAACTAAGTCAAGTCACAGTTGATCCTCAGGAACCAAGTCAAGTCATCAACGATCTTCATGAGCAAAGTCAAGTCACCATTAACCTCCATGAACTAAGTCAAGTCACAGTTGATCCTCAGGAACCAAGTCAAGTCACCAACGATCTTCATGAGCAAAGTCAAGTCACAGTTGATCCTCAGGAATCAAGTCAAGTCACCAACGATCTTCATGAGCAAAGTCAAGTCATCAATGATCTTCATGAGCAAAGTCAAGTAATCAATGATCTTCATGAGAGTCAAGTCACCATTAACCTCCGTGAACTAAGTCAAGTTACAGTTGATCCTCAGGAACCAAGTCAAGTCACCAACGATCTTCATGGGCACAGTCAAGTCACAGCTGATCTTCATGAACCCAATCAAATCACCACAGATCTACCAGAGCCTCGTCACATCTCAGCCGAACTCCCAGAGCCTCGTCAGATCTCAGAGCTCTCGTCCTATCCTGTCACGGCCAGGGAGGCCGTCAATGAGCTCTCATTCATTCCGGTCTGGGCTACGGAGACCATCCACCAACTCTCTGTCTGTCCTGTCATGGCCACGGAGGTCATCCATGAACTAACCGCCTGCCCTGTAATGGCCACGGAGGCCAGCTACCATCTCATCACGGCCACGGAGGCCGCTATTAACCTGTCAATGTTCTCTGTTTCAGTCCCACCTGAGCAGACTTGCGGTCCGGTGCCATCGACTCCACTGTGGTGGTCCTCTGCTTCGCCCTGGTGGGCTTCTGTCCCGTCTGCTTGGCTGTGGTGGTCCTCTGCTCCGCCCTGGTGGGCTTCTGTCCCATCTTCTCAGCTGTGGTGGTCCTCTACTCCTCCCTGGTGGGCTCCAGCTCCACCTGCTCCACTCTGGTGGGCTGCCACGCTACCTGCTCTGCCTTGGTGGACCCTTGTTCCCGAGTTAGGCCCATGGCGGGCTCCCGTTCCCGAGTTAAGCTCATGGCGGCCCCTGTTTCCTATGCCAGGCCCAGGAGGGGCTCCTGTTTTCCTGAGTTAGGCCCAGGAAGGGCTCCATTTCCGCCTGCTCTGCCCCAGTCCACTGCACTTCCTCATGGACCTGGCCCTCCATCCCTCCCCCTGTTCCGCCTCCGCTCCACCGCCCTCCTAGATTGTTTTGAGCGTCTGGAAGCCGCTCCTTTGGGGGTGGGCTATGTCACGATTATTAGATGGAGTGCCCATGAACTTCAGTAGAGGGCACTCCACTCAGGACCATTCCACCCATCAACCACCAGATGTCACTTGGACACTAGCACCTCTCATACTGTTGCACCACACCCGAACTACATTACCCATGAGTCACTGCATCACAATCACCCTGCCACACCTGCACCTCATTCATCAGTCAATTTCCTTGCCACACCTGCACCTCATTTACACACACACATAAAAGCAGCACACTCACTCTCACTCACTGCGAAGTCTTGTTTAGCCTGTCTAACATTTCCGAGCGTTTCTCCCTGTGTTTTGTCATTCCCGTGTTTGATCTTTGGACTGATTACTCCGACTCTGATTCTCTGCTGCCTGCCCCGATCTCTGCTTGTTTCTGGTTTCGACTCTGGTTATCCCTGACACACCTGACGCCATTCCTGATTTCTGCCTGTTTGACCATTCTTTAATAAAGCGCTGCATTTGGATCCGAACGTCTCTGGCTCAGCATTACAGGCTAAATTATAGAAAAGGTTGTTTTTAATCAGCTGAACAAATACTTAAACTCAAATGGATACCTGGAAAATTTTCAATCTGGTTTTCGACTGCATCACAGCACAGAGACAGCACTCATTAAGATAATAAATTATATTTGCTAAAATTTTGACTCTGGTAAAATATCAGTGCTGGTATTGCTAGTTCTCAGTGCTGCGTTTGACACTGTTGATCATAACATACTACTAGAAAGACTGGAAAACTGGGTCAGGCTTTCTGGGATTGTACTCAAATGGTTCAGGTCATACTTAGAAGTTAGAGGCTATTATGTGAGTCTAGGAGAGCATAAGTCTAAGTGGACGTCCATGACATGCGAAGTCCCACAAGGGTCAATGCAGGAAAATGCGTTGTTCTTCACCAAACTGTTGTTGGATTGTTGGAAGAAGTTGCTGTTGGAGGGTGTTTTGGTACCATTCTTTATTCATGGCTGTGTTTTTGGGCAGAATTGTGAGTGAGCCTACTCCCTTGGATGAGAAGAAACCCCACACATGAATGGTGTCAGGATGCTTTACTGTTGGCATGACACAGGACTGATGGTAACACTCACCTTTTCTTCTCCGGACAAGCCTTTTCCAGATGCCCCAAACAATCGGAAAGGGGCTTCATCGGAGAATATGACTTTACCCCAGTCCTCAGCAGTCCATTCACTATACTTTCTGCAGAAGATCAATCTGTCCCTGATGTTTTTTTTTTTGAGAGAAGTGGCTTCTTTGCTGCCCTTCTTGACACCAGGCCATCTTCCAAAAGTCTTGGCCTCACTGTGCGTGCAGATGCGCTCACACCTGCCAGCTGCCATTCCTGAGCAAGCTCTGCACTGGTGGCACTCCGATCCCGCAGCTGAATCCTCTTTAGGAGATGATCCTGGTGCTTGCTGGACTTTCTTGGACGCCCTGAAGCCTTCTTTACAAGAATTGAACCTCTTTCCTTGAAGTTCTTGATGATCCTATAAAGTGTTGATTTAGGTGCAATCTTAGTAGCCACAATATCCTTGCCTGTGAAGCCATTTTTATGCAATGCAATGATGGCTGCACGCGTTTCTTTGCAGGTCACCATGGTTAGCAATGGAAGAACAATGATTTCAAGCAATCACCCTACTTTTAACATGTAAAGTCTGCCATTCTAACCAAATCAGCCTGACATAATGATCATGTGCTCGTCAACATTCTCAAGTTAACAAGACGATTACTGAAATGATCTCAGCAGGTCCTTTAATGACAGCAATGGAATGCAGTGGAAAGGTTTTTTTGGGATTAAGTTAATTTTCATGACAAAGAAGGACTATGCAATTCATCTGATCACTCTTCATAACATTCTGGAGTATATGCAAATTGCTATTATAAAAACTTAAGCAGCAACTTTTCCAATTTCCAATATTTATGTAATTCTCAAAACTTTTGGCCACGACTGTAGATTTAAAACTCATCTGTTTAGCTGTGCATTTATTGAATGAGCATTGTGGAATGTCCGAACTGATTGCACTATATTTTCATTGTTATTTTATGTAAAATCATTTTCTAATTGTTTTAAATTCATATTAAATAAGTAACTTTTTAAATATTTTTTTTTTAATTGCTTGTTTTATTCTTGTTATTATTTATCTTCATTTTTATTTTACTTTCTTTTGTGTAAAGCACTATGAATTACCATTGTGTACGAAATGTCCTATATAAATAAACTTGCCTTGCTTTGCCTAGAGTAAATTTGACTTTCCTCTGGACAGAGTTAAAAAGTACCATAGTCAATTTCTTTTCCCTCTGAACTGAGTAAAATAGTACAAGACTTAATAAAAAAAGGAAAGGATAAAACACTAAATAGAGTCAAATATTAACATTAAAGTGAGCAAATTTAACTCTGGAAAAACAACTCTATAAAAAGAGTAACATTTATCTAATGTTCATACTACTGGGACTGACATTAAAGTTTTATGCTCTCTAACTAAGTACTCTGAAACACAAAAGCATTCTCTACATGATGTTTGCAGTGTAAATTTGTGTTATCCACAAATGACTCATCAGAAAATGCAAGCTGAAACTGCTCGATTTGCACATCTAAATGTTCATTCACTGAATAATAAGACGGCTGTACTTCATGATATCATATTGAACAATGCTCTGGACTTCGTTTGTATTTGTGAAACTTGTTTTCGATTTTATCGACCTCCAAAATCAAATCCTCTGTTTTTTTTACTGAACTCACTGAGCTATTACATCTCTTAGTGCCTTTTGTTCAGCAATGCTTATGACTGGAGACATTAATATTCATGTGGATAACTCTAATAGTAATCTAACAGTTGATTTCATGGATGCATTAGACTGTTTTAACATGACTCAGCACATGAAAATTCCCACTCATAATAAAGGTCACACACTAGATCTGGTATGTTCTGTTGGGGTGGACATTGATCAACTAGATAGTAGTGCCTTGTGTATCAGTGATCATAAGATTCTCACTTTTAATTTAAATGTTCCACTTTTAAGTGGTACTCAAACAAGGGTAATTACTTTTAGAAATTTCAAGAATTTTAACTTTGACAGTCTCTCTTGCCTGATCTCAGACCAATCAGCTGTTTTAAATTTTAGTCACTATAATTCTATTTTGTCATCTGCTTTGGATGAATTAGCCTCGAGGAGAGAACTTGTTGTTTCATTTAGTAAATCTTCTCCTTGGTACACCACTGAGTTAAGGGCCATGAAGATGAAAAGCAGACAGCTTGAACGCCAATATAAAAAAATCAGGTTTAACTGTTCATAAGCTTTAGAATAATGGTCCGTTGTTAACAAGTAACTATGCAGGAAGTAATAGATAGTACTAAATTAACGCTTAATATTAACTAATAGAGAAGCAAGACTAACAAAGCAGTAAGTAGTAGTGAAGTACAAAGGTAGTTCTTAGATATTTGATAATTACTAAAAATAAATATCCTCACTGAGAAATGTTTGCTAACTATAACCAGTTAATAAAGAATAACCAATTACTAATTACAACGGTAAACTCTTTAAAGTGAACAATTGTGTTATTGGTGGAAACTAATTTATGAATATGATATCCACCAAATAAGTCGGCTACAAGTTGAAATTGTGACTACTAGTCTTACCAAAGGATGGATGTTCTCTGTTTATTTCAAACAAAACGGTAGGATAATATATAATGATGTTCTCTTGAAAAAAACAATTTGCATTCTTAATGAAGGCATCGACTGCATTTATACTGTGTTAAGCACAAAACCGCATATTCCAGATTACGGTGTCTGGTAAAATATCACTAATGCCTCACACAAATCTATGTGTAAAATATAAAATATGTAAAATAACTTATTAAATTACTTAGTAATTACTGAGTGGTTAAGGTGTTTTTCACTTTAAAATAATGGTCCAGATCACTAGTAGTTCCTTCAGACTGACAAGGTAACACTTGAGTAATTAGTGAGGGGCTAATCTATTTTTCACTTTAAAGCTAAAGTGCTACTAAGGAACTACTAGTGATCTGGACCATTATTTTAAAGTGAAAAAAACCTTAACCACTTAGTAATTACTAAGTAATTTAATAAGTTATTTAACATATTTTATATCTGACACATACTGTACAGTCCTACATTTGTGTGAAGCACTAGTGATATTTTATAGGTCTTTTGGAGTGGGATACATATTGAACTGACATGAAGCAGGGATCATACTTGTGAACTAATTCAATCATGAGCTTGTCAGCATCACTTCTTAATTATACATATTTTTAAGTGAATTTTAATTTATTATTTTATGTTTAAGTTTGAAATAAACAGAGAACATCCATCCTTTGGTAAGAGTAGTAGTCACAATTTTAAAATGAAGCCGAATTATTTGGGGGGATATCAAATTCATAAATTAGTTTCCAGTAAGAACCCAGATGTTCACTTTTAAGACATTACTGTTGTGATTAGTAATTAATTGGTTATTCTTTATTAACTGGTAATAGTTCACTAATAGTTCTCAATGAGGATATTTTTTTTAGTAATTATCAAATATCTAATAAGTAACTACCTTTGTCCTAAATTTGCTACTACTTACTGCTTAGTTAATCTTGCTTCTCTATTAGTTAATTGTATTAAATTAAGTGTTAATGTAGTACTATCTATTTATTCCTGCATAGTTACTTGTTAACAACGGACCATTATTCTAAAGTGTTACCAGCTTATGTATGATGGTCAATTGAGTCAATACGCTGAAGCACTAAAAACAGCAAGAACAAAGTACTATTCATATATCATTAATGATGGTGCTGCAAACCCTAATAAAATTTATAAGATATTCAACAGCCTTCTTGCACCAATCAAGTCAATAAAAATTGTTCCTCTGTGCAGGAGTCTAACAAGTTTCTTAGTTTTTTCATGGAAAAAAATGAAAATATCTATAAGTCGTACCTTGTTTCGTACCTTGCTCTAAAGTTCCTGTGATCTTCCTGAAAGTGCTTTTTTAATTTATTTTTTTACATAGTCTCTAATGATTGAATTCTGAAATTAGTGAGGGCAATGAATACAAGTACATGTACTCTTGACCCCAATCCCAACATCTGTTTTAAAGTGGTGTCTCTCTTCAATTAGTCCCCTCATCTTGAACATAGTAACCATTTCCCTCACTACTTGTACAGTTCAAAAAGCCCTTAAAGTTGCAACTATTACACCAGTCCTTAAAAAGTCTGGATACGATTACAGACCTATCTCAAACTTACCCTTTCTTGCTAAAGTTTTGGAAGATGTTGTTGTGGCACAACTCCACTCACACTCAATGGCTGGATGTTTAAGTGGTGCCCACAGAATAACATTGGTCTAATAGACAATTGGACGAGCTTTTGGGGCAGACCTGACCTGTTGAAAAGAGATGGTCTTCATCCCTCCTGGGGTGGCGCCACTCTTCTCTCTAGAAATATGGCAAATAGTCTTAGTGTTTATACTTGACTAACTGGGGCCCAGGTCAGGAAGCAGACAGACTGGCTAAACCGACCGTGTGCTAGCTGCCTCACGTCACAGAGGTCAGCTAATTCTCAGCACATAGAGACTCTTTCACCTAGATATCACACTATAGAGACTGTGTCTGTTCGAACTAGAAAACACAAAAAACGTCCAAACCAAATTAAGATTAACCATTTAACTGAGGTTCAACAAATAAAAACCAGATGCAATGTGGATAAACAAATGATAAAGCTTGGCTTATTGAATATCAGATCCCTTTCTACGAAAACACTTTTTGTAAATAATATGATCACTGATCATAATATAGATGTGCTCTGTTTGACAGAAACCTGGCTAAAACCTGATGATTACATTATTTTAAATGAGTCCACCCCCCAAGATTACTGTTATAAACATGAGCCGCGTCTAAAAGGCAAAGGGGGAGGTGTTACTTCAATTTATAACAACGTTTTCAGGATTTCTCAGAGGGCAGGCTTCAAGTATAACTCGTTTGAAGTAATGGTGCTTCATATAACATTATCCAGAGAAACAAATGTTAATGATAAATCCCCTGTTATGTTTGTACTGGCTACTGTATACAGGCCACCAGGGCACCATACAGACCTTATTAGTTTTAATAGATAGTGATTTTAATATCAATGTTGATAATGAAAAAGATGCACTGGGATCAGCAGTTGTAGACATTCTGAATTCTAATGAGGTTAGACAACACGTTTCAGGACCTATTCATTGTCGAAATCATACTCCAGATTTAATACTGTCACATGGAATTGATGTTGATAGTGTTGAAATTATGCAGCTAGGTGATGATATCTCAGATCATTATTTAGTTTTGTGCAAACTTCATATAGCCAAAATTGTAAATTCTACTTTTTGTTACAAGTATGGAAGAACCATCACTTTTATCACTAAAGAAAGCTTTTTAAGTTATCTTCCTGATTTATCCAAATTCCTTAGCATATCCAATACCTCAGAACCACTTGATGATGTAACTGAAACTATGGACTCTCTCTTTTCTAGCACTTTAAATACAGTTGCTCCTTTACGCTTAAGGAAGGTTAAGGAACAAAGTTTGACACCATGGCATAATGAGCATACTCGCACCCTAAAGAGAGCAGCCCGAAAAATGGAGCGCAGCTGGAGGAAAACAAAACTAGAGGTAATTCGTATTGCTTGGCGAGAAAGTAACCTACCCTACAGAAAAGCATTAAAACCTGCTAGATCCGATTACTTTTCTTCGCTTTTAGAAGAAAACAAACATAACCCCAGGTATTTATTCAATACAGTGGCTAAATTAACGAAAAATAACTCCTCAACAAGTGTTGTCATTTCCCAACACCACAGCAGTAATGACTTTATGAACTACTTTACTTCTAAAATCAATACTATTAGATAAAATTGCAACCATTCAGCCGTCAGCTACAGCATCGCATCAGACAGTGCACTATAGACCCCCTGAGGAACAGTTCCACTCATTCTCTACTATAGGAGAGGAAGAATTTTATAAACTTGTTAATTCATCTAAACCAACAACATGTATGTTAGACCCTATAGTCAAGTCAAGTCACCTTT